>NC_142118.1:12017500-12172826 GCF_056152115.1 Neolamprologus brichardi
TAAGAATTGATTTAGTCTTTTTCTGTTTAATTCCATACACACACATAATGAAATACCCAAATTCTTTGCAATGTTATGTTGAAAAGAGTGTAACTGCCTTTCAGAGAGGTGACCCCTCCCAATTTTAATGTATTAATTTTATTAATGGTGAGCTTATTTTTTATAGCCATTAATTTTACTAATTAATCCAAAAGCTTGGAGTTTTTCCATTAACCATTTGGGTTCATCATCACAGCTTTTTTGGTGGGAAAGATATTTCTCACATTAAATACCATATCTGTTGCTCTCATAGATACCATCCAATTTACCACTCATGAAACTCCAAATTATACCAGGAGTGGGGTTTGAACCCACGAGAGCATCCACTCATTGGAACTTAAGTCCAACGCCTTAACCACTCGGCCATCCTGGTGCATATATGTTGTGCATATGTTTTCCTTTGGGAAAGAGTACCGTTGGTAGGAGAAAAAAACGTATTAATCTTGTTTGTCAGGATCATAGCCATAAATGGAGGTCTCTCGTAAAGTCCATGGATTTTCATTCACACATATTATTATTACATGAGTTATCTACTCTTTACACACTAAGGATCCACACTACCAAGGGCTACACCACACTTCTGTTTTATAAATCATCAAAACCAATACTATCCTAAGATTTATTATATATAAAAATGATCTGTTCCAAAATGTTTTCATGTAATCCTGAAAACAGAAAAACAATCTTCTGCACTATTAACCATCCACAAATGGAAACAACAGACAATACAGGTGAGTTTAGCTACAAAGCCAAGAAAAAATTGTGTGTGTGTGTGGGGGGGGGGCTCCAAGGGATGTAACTTACTGCCACAAAGGACAGAAAGCTGCAGTATGTAGAGAAAGAGAAGAGTTAAACCTGAGTCCTTGTAGATGGCAGCCACCAGTTTTTACAGACTTCTATCTATCTCTAGTGGACAACAGAGGTAACTGCAGGATTCGAGCTAGAATAATGTAACTGCAGTTCAAAACTACATATTTTTTGATTTCACATAGAAAGTGTGTGTCCACGTGTCAGTCCAAGTCGCAGGATTTAGTAATTCTCGTAACAGTTAAATGCAACTCATTTACAAGTATTAAGTCGCAACATTTCAGTCTGACTAACCTTTGAAGATCAGTATAAAGGCAATGTCCATAATAACGTATAACAAATTTCTTTGCAGAAATTGCTGGATCAAACTAAAGTTATTTTTCACAGCTTCAGGGAGTGCACCGTTCCTAGAAATACTGCAATACCAGGTCGATGCGTGGAGTGGACGGAGCAAGCCCCTATTCCATCTCCCTGTTCCAAAAATCAATTTAATATATGGTCCCCGGGTAGGGGACGTATCAGATATTAAACTGATAAGAACAGATACTACACTTGATCTTAGCCAAAAGGCCGAGAAGCGATACTCACAAATCGCACGACAGAAAGGACTCATTCTGCTTACTGCAACTCTAACTCATGGTTACAATGAAGAACACAGTCGTCTTCTAACAAATGGTAGAGGACAGGTCGATGTTTTACTGACGTTTTACCTCCGAAACATCACAATATAACTATGGTCGGCATGTTTCAGTTTATAAACGGCGCCACATATATAGTGACACTTTAGTTTCTGAAACACCGGTCAGCGCATTCCGGTTAATGAGATTCAAAATCACGTGGTCGTCTGCAGTCCAATCAACGATCGTTAAGACGGATCGTCTTAAATTCATTTTTATAACTTTCCTGGCTTTATAATTGTTTTCATAATATGATAATTACGAGATCTATGAAAAGAATTATAATACCAGTAGCGTGCGTTGAAATGAAACGACGAAAATCAAATAAACACGTCTATGATTGTTTAAGGTTTCACGAAGATACAAGGAGTTCTTCCGCCCTCAGGTGTACAGACAGAAAACTGCACAAAGTCTACTCTAGACCACAGTAACTGACGCTGGATTTGCAGCAATTTCTAACCATGGAAGTGGACATACAAAACTAGCTTAAATAAGTTACAATTATTTCTGCATTTTTGTAACTTTGGTGTGAAATGACTCTTCTCAACGCCTGACAGGGTAATGGCTTTCCTGGGTATTTCTGAGAAAGGTGAAGTTGGCCAAGTCTGAGAAAACTCGCAGCTGGAGCGAGGTTGAATGTATCTGTTTATCTTTTCTGCATTTGTATTACTTTAACAAACTAATCCCAGTGCTATTTTAAAAAAAAACAACAAAAAAAACCCCAAACAAACAAAAGAAAAGCGAATTTTTTACACTTTAGCTTGTTTAGCAGTTAGCAAAACACCCTTAGGTTAGAAAACACACAAAAAATAAACAAACAAAAACAATTAGGATTAACAAAACAGTACGACATCGAGAATTGAAACTAGGGTTAAATGTCAGAATTAAATAAAAGGCACTGTTCGTAAATAGTTGGTTTGACCAAACTTACCTTTAAAAGGTTCTCTTAAAAACAAAATCGCATCGGGGGAGAATTGCCTCTGACTAGCCTTAATTGTGTATAAATACAGCTAACCAGTAGGGGGCAGTGTTTACTTTATACGAAGTAATAGAATACAAGCCACCCTAAGCCTTAGTCATAGACCGCAAGACATCTTAACATTGTGGTGTGATGGTGTGACATTAAATAAAAACATTAAATAGAACTATTGCCAGCTATTTTTGAAACACTTCAAAAACAAGCCAGTTTAACCAACTTAAACTAACAAAAGCTACACTTACACCGAAAGAATCAGACATGTAAACTGCTCTTGAAGCATTTACAATTCTTAAGATTGCAGTCCCATTTAGAAGAAAACTGGGTGATGTAGAGACAAGGCACCATCTTGGTTAAAATATATATTTAAGTCAGCTCTAGAGGACGAAGGCAAGGAAGGCAGCAGGTTCGAATGGAATCTGCTCCAGATTGCTCAGGGACTGTGCAGACCAGCTCTGTCAGGTGGTCCTGTACATCTTCAACCTGACCCTGAGTCTGGAGAGGGTTCCTGAACTGTGGAAGACTTCCTGCGTGGTTCCGATGCCAAAAATTGCACACCCCAAGGAGCCAAACAACCTCAAGCCTGTGGCCTCGACTTCTCATCTGATGAAGACCATGGAAAGGCTCGTTCTGCACCACTTTTGCCCACTGGTGAGCTCAGCGATTGACCCCCTGCAGTTCACCTACCGATCTGGAATCCGGGTGGATGACGCTGTCATCTACCTTTTACACCGATCCCTCTCTCACCTAGAACAGTCTGGGAGCACTGTGAGGATAATGTTTTTTGACTTCTCCAGGAGACCAAGGTCCTTTGGAGTCTGCAGGACTCTCTTAAGGAGATTCTATGATACTGTGGTAGCATCTGCCCTTTTCTATGCAGTGGCCTGCTGGGGGAGCAGATGCACGGACAGGGACAGGAGCAGGTTTGACAAACTGGTGCGGAGCTCTAGCTCTGTGCTGGGATGTCCTCTGGAGTCTGTGGAGGCAGCGGGCAAGAGGAGGATATTAGTAACGCTGACATCCATCATGAACAACCCACATCACCCTCTGCATGAGTCTGTGTGCTGAGCAGCTCTTTTAGTCAGAGACTGAAACAGGCTCGCTGCAGGAAGGAGCGCTCTCGCAGATCATTCATCCCAACAGCAGTTAGACTCTATAACTCCTCAATCACAAAGTCATAAGTCACTGAACATTGTGGACATACACGGTCACACTTCATGCATAATGCACCTTTTTATATGTATGGACGTGTGCAGGTATATGTGTATGTATACATATGTATATTTAGTGTGTAGATGTGTGTGTGTGCATGTACATGTTTATACTTATAGATATCTATTACTTACATATTAATAGTAGTGGTAGAATAGTTAAATTTATGTCTTGCATGTTTCCACAACCATATCCATAATCATATACTGTGTATGCTACCACTGTATATATTGTATTATCTTACTTATTTTGTATTTGTTTGTATTTTATTTGTATTTTTGTATTTTCCTGCTGCTATCTGTACCTGAGATGAGGTAACGCAAAAATTTCCCCGCTGTGGGATCAATAGTCTTATCTTATCTTAGAGAAGAGAAATACATTTGTTTTGGCCAATTTGTCAACTTGACCTCCAGCTTAAGGCAACTAAAAAAATGTCACAGTGCAAAGCTGCTGGGGGAAAGGGTTTGCTTCAAAACAATCCAACAACTACTGTACATGCTGGGATAAAGAAACATTTAACATGATAGGTCTGTAGTCTGTTATACTGCTGTGAGAAAATACATGCAATGTGTCACAAAATACAGTGTCATCACTTTTTTGGCAAGATAAATAAAATTCTTGAAAAGTGCAATTACATATAGCTGCTTTGCCAAAAATAGAAATAGTAAGTGGTACCTGTGCTCGAGTTTAAGGTTCTCGGTTTTTGACTTCTTGAAGTTGAACAAATGTCAGCAGACTCCCTGTTTACACGTCGTGTCAGGACAAGCGAGCCACACTGTATCTACTTTAAGAAGCTCATGTGCAGCAGATGCAGCATTACCTGTCACTCAGCTCTGACCAGATAAGTGACTTCCCATTGTTCCCAGAGTGAAAAGGAATGGCATTAACACAAGAAAGACAACAGTGGTTTAATACAAGGCATTTAAAAAAAAGAAAAGAAAAATAAATTATGATTTCACAGAAACATCCCTGGTTAATATTAGTTTTACATTAAAAAGTGTTCAACTGCCTTTCAGAGAGGTGACACCTCCCAATTTAAACATATTTATTTTATTCACTTTTTCCATTAACCATTTAACAATTTTTCCTTTGGGTTCAGCATCACAACTTTTTTTGTGGGAAAGATATTGCTCACATCAAATACCTAAAAATCATATTTGTTGCTCTCATAGATACCATCCAGTTTACCACTCATGAAACTCCAAATTATACCAGGAGTGGGGTTTGAACCCACAGGAGCATCCGCTCATTGGAACTTAAGTCCAACGCCTTAACCACTCGGCCATCCTGGTGCATATATGTTGTGTATGCGTGTTCCTTCAGGAAACAGGAAGATTGGTAGGAGAAAGAAACGTATTAATCTTGTTTGTTAGGATCATAGCCATAAATGGAGGACTCTTATAAAGTCCATTGATTTTCATTCACACATATTACATGAGTTATCTACTCTTTACACACTAAGGATCCACACTACCAGGGCTACGCCACACTTCTGTTTTATAAATCATCAAAACCAATACTATCCTAAGATTTATTATATATAAAAATGATCTGTTCCAAAATGTTTTCATGTAATCCTGAAAACAGAAAAACAATCTTCTGCACTATTAACCATCCACAAATGGAAACAACAGACAATACAGGTGATTTTAGCTAAAAGGCCAAGAAAAAATTGTGTGTGTGTGTGTGTGGGGGGGGGGGGGGGGGGTTCTCCAAGGGATGTAACTTACTGCCACAAAGGACAGAAAGCTGCAGTATGTAGAGAAAGAGAAGAGTTAAACCTGAGTCCTTGTAGATGGCAGCCACCAGTTTTTACAGACTTCTATCTATCTCTAGTGGACAACAGAGGTAACTGCAGGATTCGAGCTAGAATAATGTAACTGCAGTTCAAAACTACATATTTTTTGATTTCACATAGAAAGTGTGTGTCCACGTGTCAGTCCAAGTCGCAGGATTTAGTAATTCTCGTAACAGTTAAATGCAACTCATTCACAAGTATTAAGTCGCAACATTTCAGTCTGACTAACCTTCGAAGATCAGTATAAAGACAATGTCCACACGCACGCAGCTATCTAGCTTATAACATATTTCTTTGCAGAAACTACTGAATCAAACTAAAGTTATTTTTCACAGCTTCAGGGAGTGCACCGTTCCTAGAAATACTACAATACCAGGTCGATGCGTGGAGTGGACGGAGCAAGCCCCTATTCCATCTCCCTGTTCCAAAAATCAATTTAATATATGGTCCCCGGATAGGGGACGTATCAGATATTAAACTGATAAGAACAGATACTACACTTGATCTTAGCCAAAAGGCCGAGAAGCGATACCCACAAATCGCACGACAGAAAGGACTCATTCTGCTTACTGCAACTCTAACTCATGGTTACAATGAAGAACACAGTCGTCTTCTAACAAATGGTAGAGGACAGGTCGATGTTTTACTGACGTTTTACCTCCGAAACATCACAATATAACTATGGTCGGCATGTTTCAGTTTATAAACGGCGCCACATATATAATGACACTTTAGTTTCTGAAACACCGGTCAGCGCATTCCGGTTAATGAGATTCAAAATCACGTGGTCGTCTGCAGTCCAATCAACGATCGTTAAGACGGATCGTCTTAAATTCATTTTTATAACTTTCCTGGCTTTATAATTGTTTTCATAATATGATAATTACGAGATCTATGAAAAGAATTATAATACCAGTAGCGTGCGTTGAAATGAAACGACGAAAATCAAATAAACACGTCTATGATTGTTTAAGGTTTCACGAAGATACAAGGAGTTCTTCCGCCCTCAGGTGTACAGACAGAAAACTGCACAAAGTCTACTCTAGACCACAGTAACTGACGCTGGATTTGCAGCAATTTCTAACCATGGAAGTAGACATACAAAACTAGCTTAAATAAGTTACAATTATTTCTGCATTTTTGTAACTTTGGTGTGAAATGACTCTTCTCAACGCCTGACAGGGTAATGGCTTTCCTGGGTATTTCTGAGAAGGGTGAAGTTGGCCAAGTCTGAGAAAACTCGCAGCTGGAGCGAGGTTGAAAGTATCTGTTTATCTTTTCTTCATTTGTATTACTTTAACGAACTAACCCCAGTGCTATTTAAAAAAAAAACAAAAAAAAAAACATAACAAACAAACAAAAGAAAAGCGAATACATTTTTTACACTTTAGCTTGTTTAACAGTTAGCAAAACACCCTTAGGTTAGAAAACACACAAAAAACAAACAAATAAAACAATTAATATTAACAAAACAGTACGACATCGAGAATTGAAACTAGGTTAAATGTCAGAATGAAACTGTTCATAAAGAGTTGGTTTGACCAAACCTACCTTTAAAAGGTTCTCTTAAAAGCAAACTCGCATCAGGGGGAGAATTGCCTCGGGCTAGCCTTAATGTTGTATAAATACAGCTAACCAGTAGGGGGCAGTGTTTACTTAATACGAAGTAATAGAATATTCTATTACTTTCTAAGTCTTACCGTAGAGCGTAAGACGTCTTAACATTGTGGTGTGATGGTCTGACATTAAATAACAACATTAAATAGAACTATTGCCAGCTATTTTTCTTTGGTTGACTAACAAGTGCTCCATTCTTCTGTGTACACCTCTGCATACTCTATATTTGCAGGCAAACTATAGAAAAACAAGTTCACAAAAGCAGTTTATGTAAAGTTAACACAATAATCAGTCATTTTACTGACCTGTCACTTAACCTCATTAGTTGTAAAATGTTCCTCCAGATATTCCTCTTTAGTACCACTTGCTTTTTCAGCCTTTCCTTGCCCTTGTTCCAACGTTTTTGAGACTTTTTGCTGCCTTTAAAATCAAAAGGACGTGTTTCCAACTTTTCTTCTTTATACCGTTGCATAACCTGTTTTCCCATTTTCCCATTATATCGTGCCACAAGGAAAATGTATTTGTGGGTACGATTACCGCTAAACGGTATGCACAGGTTTTAGAGTAACACATGCTCCCATCCAGAAATGGACTTGAAGCATCATGAAAATTATTATTATTAATAATAATAATAATAATAATAATAATAATAATAATAATAATAATGTCATTTTTATTTAAAAAATGTTTTCTTTCTTTCTTTCTTTCTTTCTTTCTTTGATATTATTTCTGTAAATACTTGTGTTTTCCGATGAATTAACACCTGTTGATAACTCCCTGTACAATTTTCCCTCTTCTCGATACGCATTTATTGTGAAGGAAACCCACCGGAAGTGATATATCTAGGTTACTCGGGAAGGCCGAAGCCATGGACTATCAGATAGAAGAAGAGGTGGGTTTGTTCATCGAAACTAGTTGTTGTTGCACGTTTTTCCTGTCACATACATTGACTTCGCGTGCTGACTACGTTTCCCTGAAAGTGTGGTTAGAAGGCTGTGTCGCCTTGCTAGCTTTAACGGCGGTTTTTTCATTCAACAGGCTGGGTTCGTCGTTGAAGACGTGAGCAAAATCATAAAAGAGGTAAAAAAAAAAAAAAAAAGAAGAAGAAGAAGAAGGGTTTTTTTAAAAAAAACAAAAAAAAAACAACCCTTGGCAGTGTTGGTATCTTTTAGTTTCACCCCCAAAAAGCTCGAGTTTAGGTTCTGTCGGGCCTTGGCTTTCAAATTTGTGTGTAGGAATGACCGGTTGCTAAGGACACGGTAGCGGTTGCTAGGCAATGTCTCTAGCTGAACAGTTATACAGTACTCCACTAATCTGCCCTACCATATTCACTCCTTGAGAAAAACTTTTATTAAAAGTCTTAATTTTATTCCCTTTTTAAAATAATAATAGCTGTATAAGACTTATTGTAAGCTGTTTGATTACTGTGTTGATTACTTTGGGTTTTTTTTAATGATTAAAAAAATGTCTGTATAGTCGGTGGAAGCAACCATAGGAGGGAATGCCTACCAGCACAACCGAGTGAACCAGTGGACCACCAGTATAGTGGAGCAGTGCCTCAGTCAGCTCAGCAAGCTGGGAAAGCCTTACAAATATATCTGTATGTGAACTCCTACCCGTGAAATAACCACCTTGTGTCTCTTGTGGTTTTCAGTGGACGTTAAAAACCAATATATATGTTTTTACTGGATTTCTAATTCTGTTTTATCTGGATTTTTTTAACACATTTGGCTTTATTGTATGCATTTTATTTTTATTTCAAATTAGTATTATTTCATGCTGAATTTTATTTTATGGACTTATTTTATACTTCTAAGTGCTATAAAATAATGTGCAATTTATGTTTCTCTGCTACAACAAAGGAATTTCCCAATGTTTGGCATTAGAAAAACCACAAAAGTATTTTTTTTATCTTGTTATCTTCTCTTGTTCTGTTAGTAACCTGTGTCATCATGCAGAAAAATGGAGCAGGTATGCAAACAGCCAGCACATGCTTCTGGGACAACTCTACCGATGGTAAAGACAAAAACACTTGTGTATTTCTCATGTAGAATGTGTTCTTTTTTTAAGTTATTGGTTTATCAATGAAAGGATTTGCATCCCAGACTGTGCGTGTGACTGTTTAGATTGTATTTCAGTACAACCTCAGATGAACAGCAATACAGTGATTTAATAAAAACTAAGCGCAAGTGCAACAGGAGAATGTAAAATACTAATTACATATTTGCTGCATACATAGGATTTAAGAGTGTAATAGTATCAATAGTATAATAATCAAATACACTTCATTAACTGATCATCAGCAACTGCAATGATCAGCAAGTGTGATGCCCAAATCTCTGCCCAAGCAGGTTTGGGCAGTCTCATTATTACAATGTTGAGGAGGACAAATTCCAGTAATACCACGGAGAAGCAATTGTTGCTGCACATCAGTTGTTCTTCATCTGAAGTTGTATTTACATCATTTTAGAAGCTGCTAAGGACCCAGTGATTTTTATCATGTCCTAATACTAAAACCTTTGAACTAAAACAGAACTGAACAACTGATATCTCAGGCTGTTAATCATGTTTTGCACGTGATTTGCTAATTAAGACAAATTCAGATCTAAATTAAGTTTGACCCCCCTGATTTAGAGGCTTAATCAGGGCTCAGAACAGTAAAGATGAATAGAGAGGAACTGATCATCTTAATAACTGATTCATGATTTATATTTTTAGTTTTCTGTGAGAAAATTAACCCCTTATTTTGTTTGAATGTATAAATTTAACTCCGCTACTTACTGATATAATGTAATGTTATACCCAACAGGAAGCTGTGCAGTGAGATGGGAGAACAAGTCTGTGTACTGCATTGTCAGTGTATTCGGGCTCGCCATCTGAACCTACATCACCAAACCCACTGATTGTGTCCACATTTTTGAGAACTCCCGCTGTTTGTTTTGGGATTTTGATATGTTCATCTTGTGTGTTAAGAGAGATTTATTAAAACAGATATGCCTTATGTACATAGTTTTATTTACACAACATGACATGATACTGCTACATGTACAAGCTTTATCTTTTGAAGCAACAAATATTGCAGGTATTTTTTAAACACCAAAAACCACCCAGTTTAACCACCTTAAACTAACAAAAGCTACACTTGCACCGAAAGAATCAGACATGTACACTAATCTTGAAGCACTTACAATTCTTAAGATTGCAGTCCCATTTAGAAGAAAATTGGGTGATGTAGAGACAAGGCACCATCTTGGTTAAAATATATATTTACAGAGAAGAGAAATACATTTGTTTTGGCCAATTTGTCAACTTGACCTCTAGCTTTAGGCAACTGAAAAAAATGGCACAGTTTCCCACATTGTAAGGAAATATGGGCAAAGCTGCTGGGGGGAAAAAAGTTTGCTTCAAAACAATCCAACAATTACTGTACATGCTGGGATAAAGAAACATTTAACATGATAGGTCTGTAGTCCATTATACTGCTGTGAGAAAATACATGCAATGTGTCACAAAATACAGTGTCATCACTTTTTTGGCAAGATAAATAAAATTCTTGAAAAGTGCAATTACATATAGCTGCTTTGCCAAAAATAGAAATAGTGAGTGGTACCTGCGGTCGAGTTTAAGGCTCTCTGTATTCAGCGTCTTGAAGACAAACCAATGTCAGCAGACTCCCTGTTTACACGTCGTGTCAGGACAAGCGAGCCACACTGTATCTACTTTAAGAAGCTCATGTGCAGCAGATGCAGCATTACCTGTAAATGTCACTCAGCTCTGACCAGATAAGTGACTTCCCATTGTTCCCAGAGTGGAAAGAAATGGCATTAACACAAGAAAGACAACGGTTGTGTAATACAAGGCTTTTTTTTTTTTTTTTTTTAAAAAAGGAAAAAGAAATTATGAAGAAATGATGATTTCACAGAAACATCCCTGGTTAATATGAGTCCTTTTTCCTGATAATTTTAATCATCAAGTTGAGAAAAAAGGCTGGCAATGGGTAGGTGAGGGTATGGGGTTTATAGATTAAAACAAAGTGTTTGTTTCCCTTATTTTCAATTAAGAAAAAAAGTCTGAGTGGCTACATCATACCTCACCATCCAAAAGCAGTACATTCAGTAGACATGAACCATTTTAAAAATATAATTATGTACACTTTGGAGTACATAAATTCATGTGCATCCTTTTTGTACATGTGCACAAGAGTTTCCAACGTGGACACAGTCAGAGATACCTCAGTCACTGTCACTCTCATCCTGGTACTTGGCAGTTGCTTTGATCGCACGCCCGTTTTGTAAAGGCATGTCTTCATAATCACTCCTGAAAAAAAACAAGAAAAATATCAGGGGGTCTAGTATGCTTACACTGAGTTTACTCTGCACAATTAAAAAGGATTTGAAAGGCGAGTAGATAAAACACCTACCCGTATATCACTTCGTCGTCTGAGTCATTTAGCATGGAGAACGCTGGATTATCCTTCAATTGAGAGTCTGGGAAATTCAACATAAAATTAGAATTTTAAAAAAGCATGCTGGCAAAGCGTGTTGGTATAAATGAGCGACAAAGAAACTTCTATCTAACTCACCATAAAGTGCATTTTTCGAAGGAGAATACACAAATGCTAATGTGTACAAGTAAAAGTTGAGCAGGCCATAGAAGGACAAAAATTCAGCTGGTATGTTTTGAATTAAGGAACAGTGATGATCAAATGGACTAGTACTTATATAGCGCTATTTGAACACTCATAGTACTTTCTTTACTACAAGCTTCATTCACACACACACATACAGCATGTTTTTCAAATCAGGGTTCAGTATCTAGCCAAAGGATTCTTCAACATGTAGACTAGAGGACGCGGGAATTGAACCACTGGCCTTAGTGGACAACCAACTCCACCTCATGAACCAATAAATATGCCATGTTGTGATGCAAATGAGCACAAATGAATACAAGTCAAAGGATATAGTTCTGGTAATGGGTGGACAATTCAGCAACAAAGTTGTCTTGAAGAGCCTTAGCACCAAACCTCAGGTAGAGAATAGCCATGCTGCAGGAGAAAGAGAGGTTAATCAGAAACACAGAAATAGTGAAAACGTTCAAAAAAAAAAGTTTGCTCTTTGTTGAACATACCTTATAATAAGAACCACAAACGTCAGCGCTGTCAGAAACTTAAGCCGGAGATCTGGTGATCGAGAAGAGACAGCTGGTTAACACTTTTACATTAAAAGTTGAAGTCGAATCGAACACTGAGAGTTGTGTTGTGCTCTGATACCTGAGTAAGGCATGTTCTTAAGTTCAGAACAAGCTCTGACAATCAGGAATATCAAGTATAAGATGTAGAGGGCGACGACAATCAGGAAGAAGACTTTCATACCCTTTAAAAAAATAACAAAGGGCTCAGTTAATAGTCATGTAGCTCAAAATAAATGAAAGTAGACCTGAAGCTATTTCTATGTAATATCTATCCATAAGCACATTAATCAAATTAAAATGAACAAAAATTTATAAACTTTAGTCTTTTAAATGACAAATTACAGATAAAACATTACACACTGGATAAGAAATTTCTTCAGCTTTCACTTTATAAGAAGCTGTTTAAAGAAGTGCTAACGGTAACAGTCTTACCTGAAAGTTCGCTATATCCACTTTGTACTGATAGGTGGGATCTTGGAGTTCATTAACCCTGAAAATTCAGATGGAGTAAAGCTTAGTCTGCTTGTTCGGTATGTATATAAATCACAAGTTCAATGAGCTGGGTTCTCTCTGGAGGTCGCGCTTACGTTTGCCATATGCCCAGAGTAACTGCTGACAGCCACAGAAGACCGACGATAACCAGCTTAGGCAGGTAGAAAGTCAGAAATTTCCTCTCACCCTGCAGAAGCAAAACACCAAGATAAAAGATTCATGTTGGTGTGCTAAAAATGGAAGGAAATCACTGAAGCTGCAGATTAATACTGTACCCACCTGGACTCTGATGCCGTGATAAACACAGAGCCAGAAGAGCAGCAGAGCACACAGGAACAGTGCCTGAAAGAAGGTGTCCAAGGTCCCTGGAAACCAGCTGTTCACCAGGAATGACAGCGGGAAGAAAGGATCTGAACAATGAAAACAAGCAAACTGTTGAGTGTGTACACAGAGAGGTATGTTTTCTTATAGAAATTATTACCCAAATGTTCTTATTGGATCATTTATGTTTCTGTAATGTGTCAGGTGACGTGTTCACCACGCTTCATATCACCTGTTTGTAAGGGTCAGCTCTCTACAACTTTAAATACACATGCATAAAAAAAATATATATATAAATGGCAACTAGTCTCTACAACTCAGATATAATGTTTGTAAGTGGAAACATATTTTAATTTAGTTATATCGTTATAGTTATAGTTATCCATTTTCTCCCACTTATCCAGAGGGGGCACTTTACACCCTCTGTCCAGCCACTCCTACAGCTCTTCTTTCTTTAGCTCCTCTCAAATGACTTAGCTCCTGACCCTATCTCTAAGGAAGAGCCCAGACAATACTCTGAGAATTCTCATGTCCCTCACTTGTACTTGTATTCAGTGAATACCCACAGCACGTGACCATACATGACCATACATGAGGGTAGGTAGAACGGTAGATCACACTCATCTCTACTGTCACCATAATATACTGCATCACGGCAGACTCATGCACCAATCCACCTATCAATCTCCCACCACCCCTATCTAGCTGAGAGCCACAGCCTCAAGACTTGGAGGTGCTCATCCTCATCCATGCTACAAACTGCCCCAGTGCAAGGTGGAGGTTGTCACACAATGAAGCCAACAGGACCATATCATTCACAAAAAAAGTAGAGATAAGATGCAAGACCACTGAAATCGATACCCTCCTTCCCCTTGGGCACATCTAGAAATGCTGTCTGTCAAAATTATGAACAGAATAGAAGACAAAAGACAGCCCTGGGAAACACCAGCTCTTGTTTGTTGAGTTGGTGCAATTGGCTCCAGGTGTGTAAGTGACAGGTAAAATGTGTCCTCAAGTGAGAAGAGAAACTTACCATTGTAGAGCAGCAACAAAGGGAGAAGAATAGACATCCACTTCTGCTCTATCCCCCAGTCTCTCATGGAAAATTTCCTCAGTGAGTGAGCAAACATACACTGGCACAAACAGGGAAAAGTACCATTAGTTATTCCATCTGAAAAAAGGTTTTGGTTTTAAGTGCTATAACAGGACAGAATGTGCAGATTAAACTGAATGGGAAAAAAATTATCATGTTCTTACGGTCACCATGAAGGTCAATACCACAAAGACAAACCGGAACCAAATTTCCACTTGTGAGAAGGTGGAATTATATGTTTTCCACTGAAGAGGGAAAAACAGGGGAGCAAGAGAGAGAGGAGTTCAAAAGCATGTGAGTTACTTGAGGCCTTGAGCAATTTAAAAACAAACAAACAAACAAAAAACAAAACTAGGGTCTTTTTAACTTACCACAAACTTAACCTTGATGTCATATGTGATATTTTCAAGGCCTTTGAAGCTCACCATAACCTGGTACTGGGTGTAGTTCAGGTAGCCCAGATGCAGTACAATGATCTCATCGCAATTCTGTGAGGTGAGACAAAAAGAAAAAAGCAAAACAACACATGCTCAATAACCACCTGCACCACTTCTTAAATGTGCATCTAAAATTGTCTTCTCTGACACACACTGCTGTGAGAGCAGGCTGACTGATACTTACAGCAGCCGCGCAGTGCAGCATCCGTGACTTAATGCGCCCGTTGTTGATGTGCATCACGCTGGCATCCTGCATCACTCCCTTCAACTCAACGTTGATCTCAAAAGGCTGCTTGAAATCTCTCACTGACAGCACAAATAACAGTAGTGTTACGTGGTGTTACGCATATTATATTAAAAGAGAAAGCTGTCTCCACCCCCAAAACAAAACTGTAAAAAGCTCAATCTGTGGTCTCTTACTTTTGCTGTTTTCAGCCTGCATCACACACGTGAGCCACAGCTGCTGATTGTAGGTGGTCAGGGGAGAAGAAACTAGATGAAAGGGCCCAGTCTGAAAACACATAAAGAAAGGCACAATCTGTTTATACATTTATTATTATTATTATTATTATTATTATCAGCAAACTTAAATTATTAAAAAAATCACAAAAGGGGACGCTCAAATGAGAACGCTTTTCTCATACCAACATACTGTCACTGAGATATTTGAATGCAATAAACATATCACTCACATAAAACAAAATAGACTGCTCCAATCGATGACAATGTAATAAACAAACATAACAACAACATGCTTCGCTAAAGTATCCTTGGGTAAGATATTGAACCTCTAAAACCTTCTGATAAGTTGTGAACCTTCAACGACACGCTGTTAAAGACACAGTTGAACTATGAACATTAAGTTGATGTAATAAATTGTGCTTCTTATCAAAGTGCTGCACTGATATACATTTTTAAAGAGCTCTTCAAATAAAGATTATAATCTATACTAACAGAGTAAAGTGAATTTGAGATTGACCATCAGTTGGTTTGCATTAACCAGCCTTTATTATTATTAATTATCATTAATTAATCAGATTTCAGTCTACAAAGCCTCAAGAAGAATTATGAGTGGAGAGGATGGATCATTTCACTTTATAAGCCATTTACTCCTATCCCTTTACAATTCCAATTTAAGCAAATCAGCAAGTTCTCCGTGACTGCATGAAATAGCACAATAAAAAGACACTAGGGAAAATATCTAAAACTAGATTTTTGCAGTCTATCTTTGGGACATTTAAGTTTCACCACAGCAAAACAATATCAACATTGTTAAGAAGCGTTGTGTAAAAGGATTCTCCAAGCAGTGACTCTCTTATCAACATTTTCCATCAAATTCAAAGTAATGGGCATTTCCTTGACTTTTCAACCACGGTCCTCAAATATTTTAGTGCAAAACTGCCGATGCATATCCTTCTATCTAACAAATGCCTCACCTTAACAGAAACGTTTTTTGCAAGGAACTGGTCACCATTGTGCTCCTGCTCAGCAATAATCCTTGGACCTACAAAACAAAACACTTGTTAAATCAGTGCAACATCCCAGAAACCTAACCTAACCTCAAACAGGAAAAGATAGGCGATGGCTGGTTTATTTTAACGTCTACATTTGAATGATCACTGTCATCATACCTGTTATTCCTATGAAGACTGTGAGGCCGAAGCACATCAGGAAGACCACGAAGACTAGCACAAAATGTCTTTTAGATAGGGTGTACAGCCGCATGGGAGCCAATCTGTCACGGGGAGACAGTCACTGGGGTTATCACACACTAAGTAAGACATCCACACGAAGAAAGTAGCACGAACGAAACCTGGTGGTGAATATTTGCTTAGTGGTTTCTGTGTTAGCTGAGAGGCTGTTCAGAGACGGATATGTCAACAGTGATTAGCTCCCATGCTACTTCATGCTAGCAGTGGTTGATCCCAGCAGAGCTACACAGTGCCTCTAACGCTACTTTTCGTGCTTGTAAGTACTAGTGGAGTACTTCGAGGATCTCGACTGGACAAATCTTACCCGTACATTTCCATTTCTGTCGGTTAGCGACGTTGGTGAAGTGAAAACCCGTGAAAATTTCGCAGTGAATCCACATCCGCGTATCAACATCACTCCACGACAACTGGAATGCAACGTCATCGAATGGGAGGGGCGGAGTCTCGTGACGGCAGCGGACAGGGGAAAAGGGGTCGTGAAAAGGAGGCTTCTGGGAGTGAAGGAGCATCCCATTGCCTCCTTTTCTTATCAGCTCACTAACGTTTAGTACCTTAACACTATACAAAGCGTTACATACACTAAATTAATTTAGTGTTGTACATTACATCGATATATTTAATCTATGGTAACAGAGCCTTATTTTATTAAGGCGTGTGATTAAATATCTTCAAAGTAACGGCTGATTGTAGTTTCGCGCAGGCGTAGTGGGAACACATCGCATGTCGAGCGTTGACTTCTAACAACCAGAGTGATGAAAATTCTCTCACGAATCATACAACCAACCATTTGGTTTCGTACAATTAAATATGGCTTTTAATCGACATTAAAATACATCTAAAGAAATACATTTCTACAGGGTAGCACTTGTTGCCTTTGGTAGAAATCGTACCGCGTTTAAATTGTGGATTTAGCTAACATATGTGTTCTAAGTGTATGTCGGCAAAGGACTCACCGCCTTTCCCGTTTCCCCCATTTATTTGAATTTCTCCTGCATTATGGTTTAGAAAACCACTGGTTCTGTATAACATTTTTTTTAAACGAAAAAAAAAAGACGGATGGCTGGCGTCACGACAGAGATGTAAGATATTTCTGATTTAAAACGCAGACGCACACAATGAAAGTAAACCCACCATGCATGTGTGTATATTTAAGCTAGAGGCGCCTACCTATAAAAGCGGTCATCGCGATAAGGTGTCAGGTCCTCTTTGAGCTCATTGTAGGCCTCCCGTATTTTCCTACAGAAATACTTGAGCTCGCTGTACAGAGGGTTCTCCAGGCCAGACGAGTAGTCGGTGTCCATTATTATTATTATCACACCCGAAATGGCGATGAGGAAACAATCCGGGGGCCTCAGTAAAAGGCGCAGTCACCTGTCACGTATTGTTACGTGCGTAAATTAAAAGTGCAGCCCAAGCCGTTTTGTTTGTGTGGCTTCAAAAAAAAAGGGGCTGCTAAAAGAAGAAAAGAAGAGCGGGGGGCGGAAACGTAGAGGACAGTCACATGATCAGAGTTCAGCACCATGGACAGAGGCTGTTAACAGGAAGCTACATTGGTCAGTAAGAAGTGTCTGTGGAGCCGTTTTAGCTCTAACAACCCCCATAGACCACGGCTGCATAAAATCAATTAGTAAACAATTTATTGCGTCTTAGCGCAATCTGAGTCACACTGATTGACAGGAGGTGCGAGCAATCACAGAAAAATGGGTGGATTCAAATATATAGATAATATAGGGTTTTTTTCCCCCTGGAAACTGGCATTATGCCAGCCAAACCATTTAAGCACATACACAGTTTAATAAACTCTAAAAACTGTAAAATGCAAAAAAAAAAAAAAAAAAAAAGAGTATTATATGACAAAAAAAATGAGGTAAAAACTGCAATACAACAAAACATTAGGTAAATTCTGAATTTTTATGCGCGCTTTCTCATAAATATTAATTACGGTAAAAGAAATGTGCGATTAAACTCAAGGCTTTTTCTTCTATTTTAAAATCTTGATAAAGTCTCCTTTAATAAGAGGAATTAAGTTCTTTTTTGTCTGTGCTATAGGAAGCTGTGCTTTGGGAACGTCCACAGGTTTATACACATCTCAGTAGAAGAATCTCAGACTGTACATGTATTAAATTAGTCAAAATTACGACGTTCTTTGTCTTTTCTCAGCAGTAAAAGTCATATTAATTGGTACTATCAGTGATGGCTGTACAGGTGTGTCGCACTCGCCACTTTCAAAGTATCTGCTGTCTGAGATAACAGAACCACCTTGTGTATACTGGTTCAGCAGCTGCTTAGATCTGATTTCAACCATGTGGACGTTTGCCTCAGTATTCAATGTTGAGGTCTGGGGTCAGGTTCTGTTTCTCTCTCTCTCTCTCTCTGTCCAAGGATACTTATACTGCATTGTTTGGGAACACTATCATACTAAAAACAATCTGGTGGTACTTTTCTGTGTTCATAATTCCATCAAGTTTGACAAGATCTTCTACACCACTAACTGAAATGCACTCTCACACCATGACACCACCGTGTTTGATGGAAGGCTGTGGACACTCACTGTTGTACCTCTTTCGTGAACTCTTCTGCACATATTGATAATTTCAACAAAACCATTTGGATTCATCACTTCATAATACACAGTGCCACTGATTAGCAGTCCAGTTCTTGTTTAATTTGGCACACTGCAGCCTTTTCTGCATATTTTAATTTCTTAAGTGTGGCTTCTTGATAGTCACCTTTTCATTGAGACCATTTCTAATGTGGCTTCAGTGAACTGATGGATCAACTGAAGAGTCAGCTGCTAGCTCAGATCCAGGATTTTCTTTCCCATCTTGTAAGGACACGACTTTCAGATACCGTTCATCTGCTGTAGAGTGTTTTTAGGCCACCCACTTCTTCAGCTTCCTTAAATGTGTTGAGGACACACCATCCTATGATATATCACGTTTTGGGCTAATAGTACTTTGGAAACCATCTGTGGTACATTACAGATTCAATAAAGAAATTAATTTTTTTTCAGCAGGCTGATAGCAACAAAGTAACTAAAGATAAAACTTAACATTTGTTCTTTGCCAAGTTGTTTGCTATATAGACACAACACTGGTTCATCCCGCCATTTAGGTTCCTGTTTTAAGCTTGAATGATTCATAGAGCAGTGTTAAGTGGCATATCAACCAAACAAACATCCCTCTGAAAATTGTCAGGTACAAGGACTGGACTGAAAATGAGTGAAAAAGCAGCCTATGTCCAAAAAACCCCAACAACAACAACTTGGAAGAACCTTCAGAAACCTGGAGGACTATTGCTTAAGAGCACAAAAAATTACAAGAAAGTCTGGCTCCTTGGAGCTTTGCAGTATATTTATGTATATTTAAGACAAAACCAGTGTTTTTCTGAAACAATGACATTTTATTCAAAAGATGCGTGACATATACAATTATAAAATAATTTACATGGCATGCCTTACTATCCATTCACTATAAACGTTCAGTCACCAAGTCAGACTCTGACTTTTTTCCCCAAGTTTTTTTTTGTCATTTAAGTCTACAGCTACAAATACAAAGCACAGATCTTTTCTAGGGAAAAGCCAAATCCTACAATATCTACAACAGGTCATCATCAGTTTAAAGTGAACCCTTAACCAAGTCCATTAGCAACGCTGAACGTGAACTCAGTGGCTTACACTTGTGAACTCCTGTGAACGATGAATGAGTGTCTATGTGCAGGAAGTCATGACCACACATGGTTGAAGAGGATAGATTCAACACTGATGGGGCTGGTAGACTGCACAGCTGAATACAGACACACCATGACTTGACATTTACACTCTACATAACTAGTCTACAAACTACAATAAACCGGGCACTTACTCATTCACATCTTTTCCACCAATGCAAACTTCACAAAACATCAAAAAGTCGCCTGTTCCCATCCCTCAAACCCAATCCCTGCATTTCCATCTCATAAGTTGGGCTATACTTGTAACAACCCCCCCCCAACACAAAGAAATGTTTGGAAAAAAAAACCTTCACAATATACAGTATGTATACTTGATCTACATTGAGGAACAATCTCATAAATAAAGATGTACAGACCAGCAACTGAGATGCTAAAGTAAAAAGGTAACAAACTGTGGTCAGAAGAAATGACAAAGGTTTTTTTTGTTAAAGAAAATATTGCACAACTAACAAAAAAAAGTCTTTCTTTACGACATGCTCGTTTTCAAGATAAGGAGACCATTTATTTTTCTCCTCAGTCCACATCTCTACAACCCACTTCCCAACAGACATGCTTGTTTTGTTTTTTTCTTTTTTTAAATATGAGAAAAAAATAAAATAAAAAATCTAATAATCTCATCAAATCAGAGACCAAGCAGAGCTGGTCCAAAGTAAAGAAGTTACACTTCCCAATAGGCCTGTTTGTTTCAGCTTGAGATTTTCAGAAGTCTATATTTTGGCACAAATATTTGAGGTGGTACGCCATCTCACCTTCCCAATTTTACCGAGCACTCAACATTCCCATTTCTCTCTGTGATTTTTGGCTGTCATCTAATGCACATATTTGCACCGTGAATGAATAATTTACTGCTGCCCATAGTTCTTCCAGCTGGCCTCGCTCTTTGTCCTTAGCTGAACACAAACAAAAGCTTCCCTGCCTCAAACAGCAACAACAGCAACAACAACAACAAAACCCCCGAAACAAAACAGCTTTTCAGATTTCAAAGTCAGCTTACTGAACGGGCAGATCTCGTAGCTTCATTCTCCGTCGGAGACCAGACTTCAGAGTTTCAGTGACGGTAAGATCAACTTAACTGCTCTCTATGGTCCTGGCCGCTTAGTTAAAACAGTACTACAGCTCTCCTCCACATGTGGAATTACACTTACACACAGTGGAGACAAGTGTAAACAGAAATCTGCCACCTAAGTCTCTTTACAACATTGTACATTTGACTGATATGTATTTACATGAGTTCTGAAAAGAGTATGAAATGGCATAAGTGAAATATACAAAAATATTTCATGTACCTTACTAGCATGTTTAGTGTGGTCTTTAAGAGAAGGGACAGCCCCCTACCCTACCCCCCCCCAAAAAAAACCCAAAAACAACAACAACTACATACTCACTTCACAGAAGTGACATCAGGTGACAAATCACTTCATGCCAGAGCTTAAATTGTTCAGTCTCGGCCTTGGCCACTTCTTTGGCGCCCATGTCACCAGTACAGGATAGTACAGGATACGTCTGTACACTGCTATGACCTGAATTCTCCTGACTACACAGTAATATTCAAACTCAGTCTCCCAAATAAATCAGGTAAGAAAGCTGTGTGAGGATTATGTAACACAACAATGACAATAATGTTAAGATTTATATCTGAATCGATAAACAACATGTACATATAAATTAGAGTAACATTTATTCTTCCTTCAAAGCAACACGTGGACTGCAGGTCTTTACCTTCCAGATATTGTAACAGTGGCCCACTTTTCACAACAGTAAAAAGCCTGAACTCTTAGTAGTGTTCCAAAATAATGCATATATCTAAACCTCATTTCCAGCCCAGACAGGCTGCAACAGTAACAAAAGGAAAGGGCAGAGAGCAAAAACAAAAAAAGACCCTCCTACCCTCCACTGTGTTTAGTCTTTTAAGAAAATCCTAAAAGCAAAAGCAGTATAATAAAGTGGTAACTGTTTCACTAAAGGTTTGTACAGCAATGGATTTCAGTGCCCAGTAGTACCTGTGCGCTCTAGGGATAACAAGTTTGATCTCCAGAGTGTGTTTTTCAAGTATTACTGCTGCTTCTTTTGAAAACTGCACCATAGCAATTCCTCTCTCTCTCTCTCTTAACCAATTGGTTATCACATCTATAAGCTTCTCCTAGCTAAAGCAGCATTTATTTGCATGATGATTTACCAAAGCTCAGCTCTTTGGCCCTACATGCACTGCAGGGTGCCGGCAACTGCCGAACGGAGCAGGTCTGACGGCATCCTTCATAAATGCAATCGATGCTTTTGCACCAACACTAGTGGCAGCATTGTGTAGTGCAGCGTGATTGTATTTCTCTCTATGGCCAGGGCTTATTTTAGTCCTCGTCTCCAGAATCCAATCCAAGAGTTTATGATTCTCAAATGAAACAGCTGTACCCCCTTCAACAGACTGCATCTAAAGCCCACAACTCAGGGTAAATAGGGAGGAGACATCTCATTTGAGGCGTTGAGTAACATTGGCCAAAGCTACTGCAAAGGCCTGCACAGCAGAGAAGGGATATTGGAAGTCCAGGATGTAGGCATTGCCATCAATTCTGCCAAACTGCATCACCTACACAGGAAAAACAAAACAAAAAAACAAAAAAACGTTCATGCATGTTGAAAGGCAAAAGGTGTTGGAGAAATGCTCTAAATCAATAAATGTTGAATGTGTGTACTTATTATTTCTGCAAGTTATATAAGAAAAGTCTCACCTGTCTCCCCTCCAGTTCAATCTGAAAGTTCTTGGCGGACTCCTGGGTGACACGGCCACCGAAGTCTAGCTGGTATACCTGTGTGGCTTCATTCCACAGTGGCTGCTTGTTGGCCATGACATACACAAAACCCTGGCTGCCAAGCCCTCTGTCCTCCTTCTCATTGGCTTTTCGACACTTGATCTCATCCAGCTCACTGGCAGCCCTCAGGTTCCTCTTACTCTTCCAACCCTTTTTACTGCTCTGGCACTGATTGAGCAGCTCGTCCCCACTGATAAATAGCTCTGGCTCACTTTCTGAACTATCTTGGAACTCACTATTGGCAGTGGCTTTACTCAGCTTCTTAGCCTTCAACTGTTGCTCTTTCTGTCCCTTGATCTTCTTCTTGTCTCTTCCTCCCAGCCGTGGACTGGAAATGAGAGAATTGAAATCACCCAGAGCTCTGCCCTCTTTTTTGGATTTGCTCCCTTCGGCCAGTGGCGGCACATTAGCTTCCTCAGCCCGACCGTCCACGCGCTTGCGGTTCTTCTTACTGAACTTCTCCGATCGCTGCGGTACAGGGCTCTCAGTCAAGGAGAGCACCTCCTGAAAACTCTCCCCAGCCTCTGTCATGGCCTCTTGTAATCCCCCATGGCTCTGCAGCTCTGCTGGTGGTGGCGGAGGTGGTGGCGGCGGAGGAGGTGGTGGTGAGAGAACATTTTTGTCTACTGCCAGGTGGGAGGCTTTGGGTGGTAGTGGCACTGCAGGACTGGGCATAGGTGGGCAAGAATTGTAAGTACCCCAGGGTGTGTGGAGGGCAATGGGAGGAATGGGAAGCCCAGCACAAGCACTTCCTCCTGGGTACATAGGTGGGAGAGGGCAGCAGGCTAGGTTGGCCAGATTTGCAGAATAACCTGGTGGTAACACTAGGGTTGCATCCTGTTGTGAAAAGGGCAAAGGTGCCACCACCTCCTTTGGTGAGGCGCAGGGGCGTGGAGAACCTGGGATGGGTTGGAGCTGGGCTCCAGAATAGGCAGTTGCTGGGGGGTACTGGAGCGAGATCTGGTAGCCTGTAGCTGCTGCAGCAGCAGCAGCTTGGAATGATGCAGCACTAGGACTTGTGGGGGACTTTGGAGAAAGGACAAAAGGCAGCCTGGTTACATCCAAGTGCTGAGCTGGGCTAAGAATAAGGGGAGGTGGTTTGTGTGGTACAGGGGGGGCAGTGGAGTTTAAAGTCGCTGTCCGTTCCTGAGGAACCCACACCTCCTCTGTGGATGCTGGATCCCACTGATAGGGAGGTGGGCGCTTGACCACCAGCCCTGATGCATCACTTCCTCCTAGTGCCAGATGCCTCAATGATTGGTTCAGTGTCTCATCCTCTGTGAATGCTGAATTAACGTAATCAGCCCTATCTCTGCTGCTTACCCCTGCTGCAGCTCCAGACACTTCAAGTGAACTCATCAGATTATAAGAGGACTGGGAGGCCAGAGGAGTAGCACTGTTTGAATGAACAATGACTGTGCTGTGCGGTGCTCCATTGCCTGGAGGAAAATCTTGTCTGATAATAGTTCCTCCCGCTATTCCATTAGCACTCCCTGGGGCAGTGCCTCCAACACTAGATCCACTGCTACACTGACTACAGGTGTATAAGGCTGTTGGCACCCTCTGCTGGAACGAGGCTGCTAGTGCAGTACTATTTTTCGCCTTGGGAGGGAGTGGTCTAGGTGGTTCCAGCATCTGGGAAACTTTGAGGGCTGCCTCTCGGCTGTTCCTCCTGAGGGTGGCGTGGATCAAACTGCTGTCAAGCCTCTGTCCGGGATTCCTGCCAGCAGAGCTGTTTTGATTGGCTGAATCAGGGTACGGAGGCGGGTCTCCACTGGGTATAGAATAGCGAGGTGCAGTGAGTCTGTTGAGGGTAGCAGAGGTGTAGGGCAGCTGCAGCTTCTTGTCAGCTGAGGAGGAGGATGAAGACGAGGTTACCCTGAGAGTGGCGGAGCTGCCAGGTCCTTGGAGCGTGTAGACATTCTGATTGCAGACCAGGCGTGTTCGAGGACGACATACTTCTTCCACATTCCCACTGCTGTCAAATGTCGTTATCCTCTCATAGCCCAGCGGTGTTGGATACTGAGCTTGTTGCTGGCCTGAAGGATGAAGTGGAAACTCACCCTTCTTCATGCAAAGGTCTCCAGGGGGAGAAGTTCCACTGGTGCCCCCTCCTAATCCAGACGCAGCACTGGAAGATGCAGCGGAAGCTGATGCCGAGGCAGCAGCAGCAGCAGCAGCCACAGCAGCAGCCACTGTCCCAGGGTAGGGGGGTGGGGGGTTCATCTTGCTTAGCTCTAGAGGGGCACTGAACACCACCGTGTCACCCTCAGCCAGCTGTGGAGGTGACCGAGTAGTTTTGATCTTTAGTAAGTGTTCGTGCTCGCCCCCTACTGCTCTCTCAACCACTAAATCAGCAGACTGATGAGGAATCTGGATATGCAAAGCCCCTGGTTGTAGCTGGTGCAGAGGTGCACCCGAAGGTTGTCCTGAAGACATCGAGGAAACAGGGATTTGAATTTGAAGCTGCTGAAGCTGATGGTGCTGCTGTTGTTGCTGCTGCTGCTGCGCTTGCAGCTGATGGTGCATTTGCTGCTGTTGCTGCAGTTGCTGCTGAAGTTGTTGCTGTTGCTGTAGATGTATGTGCTGCTGGAGCTGCTGCTGCTGTATGTGTTGGAGCTGCTGCTGAATGTGCTGCTGCTGTTGTTGTAAGTGTTGGTGCTGGAGCATCTGCTGCTGCTGTTGGAGTTGCTGTTGATGGTGCTGAATTTGTTGTTGGTGGTGTTGAAGTGACTGTTGTTGTTGCTGTTGTTGATGTTGACTTGGGTGTTGTTGCTGTTGTTGTTGTTGTGAAGGATGATGAGAAGGTGGCGGTCCAACCACTAGGCGACCTACTTCCAGTCCCCCAAATATGACCTGACCAGGACTCGAGTACCTGGTCGGTACTGTGTACTGGGCTGTCAAGATGGTGTCCTGGCTTTGGTCTGACCCACCAGCAGCCCCTCCAGTAGAGGTTGCCGTGGAATTGGTTAGGACATCCAACTGAACATTCTGATTGGCTAGGAGTGACTGGACCAGACCAATGCTTTGGGCAGGGGACATGGCCTGGGCTGGACTATGGATGGGGGCAATAGGGATGTTGACAGTGCAGGGTGGGTTGTCATCAGCACCGCCAGCAGGGCCTGAAACAGGCAGGTCATCTTCATCCTCGCTAAAAACATTGGGGCTGAAGACTGGGAGGTTGATGTAGTCCATGGAGATTTTCCGCACCTCTGGCAGGTAGATGGTCATCTGTCTGGGCTGCAGATGGAGGAGGCTTGTCTTGTAGATAACTAAGGAGTGAGAGGCACAATAAAAATAAATAAATTAGGAAAAGAAAACTGACAACAAACAAATTAGACTTAACTGGAATTAATATTTAATTATCCAACACATTGATTTGTTACCTGCACCGAGATTGGTGGGTAAAAAAGTAGCCAGCCCCACTATCTTGAACTTTGTTCCCCAAATATTGGATGTGACCTGAGCAAGGTAATTTTGCTGCAAGACAAAAAACGATGCATTTTTCTATAAATATATTAGACACATTCCGAAATTTACAACAGTACATTTTATGTAAAAATCCATCGGTCGTGCTTCACAGAACACACGGGCGGCACGTGATCCCTCACCAGCTTCTCACTCAGCTACGATAACCTGATGTTTACCTGAGTGATGTCATCTAGAGGAAATTCCCTCCGTGTTAGACTGGGAGACCCAATTGAGGGTTTACGTATGGGTAACCGAGGTGACCTGGAGATCTCCTGCGTAGCACGGGAGAGTTTGGGAGATTTTCTGGGATCAATGTTGATCCTGTTGGTAAAGGGACAAACTAAGTCTCTACAGAGAAAGTGGCAAATAAAAAAAAAAAAGAAGAAGGTTTAGGCATGCAGAGAAACCAAAAAGCAAACAGCAAAGAAAAGGAGCATTCAAATAAATTTTAACAATTAAAACAAACAAAAAAAAAAAACTCAGAAAAAATTAGTTTCAATGCCATAAAATCTTAAACAGAATTAATGTGGCTGTTTACATGTTTCTGAAATGTATTCACTGTCATATAAATGCTTCTTGTATCAGACTCTTCAGCATGCCAGTGATCACTTGATTCCCGCTTATTTAAAACTGAAAACCTGCAGAGAACTAATCTCCTCTTGTCTGCTTCACCTAAATCACTGAAAAGATCCGAGTGTCAAACAGAAGAGACAAAGTGCCTTGATGCAACATGCTCCTGTACACACAAAGCCGGGGTTTAGTTACCTGGGAAGTTTGGGGGACTTGCTACCCCTGGATATCTTTGGCGATTTTTTGCCAACCCAGTCATCACTCAGCTCAATGTCGCTGGAGTCTGAACAGTTACAGCTGTCAATCATGGCTGATATCAGACTGTTGCTGTATATCTCATCTGTGGAGACAAAATATGAAAATGACACTTAAGATGTTACTTTTGATGAAATGTGCAGATCAATACAACCAAAAACAACGTGTCATTTGTTCTCTCAGTTAAGTCACTGCTAAACTGTTAGTAATGTTGCTTTTTCAGATGGGCTGGATAAAGAATGATAAAATATGAATGCCTTTTTGTATTCTTTTTAGGTATGTTGAAACTGCAGGAGGCATTTTCAAATCTACTTGAGCAACCTGGAGGCAAGAATTGTCATAGCTTTGCCACAACATCACCATCATTATCATCCTATCAAAGCACTTTTCTACCATTTCTCAAACATTCATTTCTTCAGTCATTCTCACTTTGTCTCCTCTTCCACAGTCACAAGGAGTCTGCAAAGCACAGCTGCTGCTCCAGTTTAGGTCAAACTAATTTATTTGATGAACATAAAAGTGTGAATGGTCTGGAACCATTTCATGGCTGGCTTCATTTATCACTGCGTGGGGAGAGAGAGGGTTGATTTATGAGCAACCCAGGGGCCATAAGAGGCCCCATTAAGCAGCTTTTAATTAACATGGGTCCAGTCTGCCCTATGTGACTAAAACTCGCAAAGTAAGAACGTCTGGAAAAGTACTGGACAATGTCAGAACTGTGTCGGGGTTCATCTTTTGCAGTTCTACTTGAATTTCAGAATCAAAGATACATTTTTAGTTCTTATCTCTACGATCTTACTGTATTCTTTATTTTAGAACCAACATAAAAATGTAGTTATTGCATTTAGAAGCTAACAAACATTTCAGGTCTTCTTTGGAAAATGAATCTTTTTAATTTACAGGTATGAAAAAACTAATCTCACCTGTTTTGCCGTCTGTCTTGGGATCCATAATAACAAACTCAGGCCGAAGTTTGCTTATTCTTCGGCCCTTGAGGATAGGGACCAGACCTCCTAGGTACTCCAGATACAGAGTATAGCAAGGCCCTCCCACTTCAGGGTTATCCTCCGTACGCTTCATGGTGCAGTGCAGGCGCTCGTTTCCAGCTGTCGGATAGCTCACAAAATCTCTCATGTTGTTGGGATCTGGGATGGGAGGCTAGAAATGTAAAGTATAGTTAAGTTTAAAAACTTTTATGCTATTTACAGCTCTTCCCAAACCACTATTAAATCTATTCACATGGTGTTTTATGGTTTTAATGGAAATAAACCCCTCCTGGCCTGTGTTACCTTGATGGTGGGAACAAAAGCGGCAGTGACATAAGAACAGAGCCGGGAAGGCATGGTGAGCTTGGCAACGTCTTTTTCCTCCTTTAACGCTGTGGCAATGCCCTGCTGGCACAGCAGCTGCAGTGTGGCGACGCGGTGCTCAACTCGCACGACGTAGAGCACTGGGCCCGATGCCAAGAACAGACGAGAGTCCCGGTGACCCCAGCAGAGCGTAGTGATGGGGCGCTGCAGTGTGAAGAGGAAGACACATCTGAGAATGAATAATATGCTTTCGCAAGGCTAATGTAAAACAAATCATGTCATTACTGCAAAACACATCTTTGTTGGAGTGAAATCCTCAGAGTGATTCCTGAGAACAGTGATGTCATTCAATAAAAACCGAAAACAAAAGGAAATTATTTGTGAATGTTTACCGAAGTCTGTCATGCAGGCTGATTATTCGCGTAAAATAAAATAAATGAAAATCTTTAATCTTAAAATCTTACTATAATGATCAAAATGAATGTATGTACCCTCTGACGTCCTTAACAGGTGAGCCAGTCTCCAAAATGAACATTGTCATGTATACATCAATGATTAACATCTACGTTTTTAAACAAAGATACATTTTCCTGTATAGTATGTTCATTTCATCATCCCCCTACTTTCACATTTGTTTCACGAGTCAAGTTCACTTCACAGTTTCCAGAAATTGAATCCGAGATGATTTTTGTTAGAGTCAACACTTAATATGGAATGAAGAATTTGAAAAAGCATCGTGATCCTGGAAAAAATATTATCAAGGTTCATACGCATTTTTCAGGGTCAAATTCAAGCACTTTTTAAGCACTTCCCAGGTCAATTTTCAAGCTTTTCCAGCACAAAATAATAAAAATAGTTAAAAAAATTTGCACGTGTTATGTACACATTCTCGAAAATTATTTACTCACCTATCATGTGACTCGAGAGCGCAAACTCCGCCATTGGCGTTTTAAGGAGTGTTTGATGGAAACAACAATCTCCAGGCATGTTAGTGCACTCATCCCCGACTGTCCGGGGGAGGGGCGGGGTCACACATTGAAACACACTGACATGCAGAGGTCGTAGGCAGCCCAGGCGGAGAAATTTTGCTTTTAGACTTTGCGAGTCATTTTATTTCTCTATCTGGTAAGAAAACTATTCGGTCAGATAGTTATTTGTGGTGAATGAAATACAGTTTCAAGCACTTTTAAGCACCACATCTGAAATTCAAGCACTTTTCAAACCTTGAAAAGACAATATTAGAATTCAAGCATTTTCAAGGATTTTAAGCACCCGTACGAACCCTGTAGTATCTTGTGTCATTACTATCTGCTAATTAAGTAGCCCTGGCCCTCCCATCTCATATTGTTCCTACCCCCGGCTCACTGACTCACTTAAACTATAGTTGGTTATGGTAGTCCTCCCTTCTGCAAACTGAAGGGCCACTCAAACCACAACCTGCATTACTAAATATAAGAACAACTGTTTTTCTTGGATGACACTCATAAGTCACCTGTGCTGGTGTATCCAGTGTGTAGATGTGTTCGCCTCGAACATTGTAGAACTTGACAATGGCGTTCCTGCTGGGTGGAGGACAGGAGGTGTCAGTGGAAAGGAGGGTCCTCTCCATCCCTGCCACTGCTAGTAGATCCCCCTGTGAGCACCACTGGACCATCACATCTACAACAAAGAGCAAAGTAGTACACATCTGTTTATGAAGGGCAACATCATTTTACACATTTTTATTTAAAAAAAGGAATTAACACAAGTGAATGAAGGACACAATGAAGCGAACAAAGGACAAAGCAGCTAGAGAACTGGTAACTTAACAAAATTAATAACAAACACACACACACCTTTCAGAGCAGTGTGGATGAGGATGGGGGAGAGGTCGTCGTAGCTGTTCATCAGATTGATGTCTCCAGAGGTGAAGCTGACTGTCAGCAGTGGTTTCTGGCTGTGCACTAGGAATAAATGAAGAAAAACAAAACACAAACATATTAGCCAGGCATTGTGAACAGCTGCTCTGTTCATCAGAACTATCAATCACAATGGTTTTTAGATTTAATAGACACGTGTTTAGGAGAACTACACTTTTATCATTTGTATGTATTTGCCTAAAAGTATAAATGATGTGTTTGTAGCTTAGAATAAGCATTTTCTATCTACATAAAGAGTGTGCCCTCTTCCATGGAGCCCATTGAGCTTCAGAGTCAGCCAGAAAAGAAAGCCCAAACAATGGTTGTGGATGGTGTAGCCGAGATAGATTTGGAAAGTGTTAGCTGTTAGCTTTGACCTCACCACTAGACGCCACTAAAGTCTGTACATCGGTCTTTAAAAGAATGTTAATTTGTGTCCATCAGTGGGGGACTTGTGTGAAAAATATACAAGTCTGTGCTCTCAGTAGCTTCCAATAATACAACACAACAGCTTTCCTTTAACCAACTTTCTACCCACTACTAGAATTTAGCCTCACATCAAAAACAAGTGCAAAAACGACTGAAACAAAACGTTAGAATAACGTTTAGTTTCAGACAGAATAAACTAGTTCAAAAACAGAACTGTAAGGTACTTCAGTTTGAATCATCTGACATTTAGGGACATTATTCAAGAGTATATTCCGATTTCTAACATTACTATAAATAACACACCTTCAGAGAGCACTCATACATCTTCCATTGAAATATCCTTGACTCTGTACTTTAATGTAATCCTGCAATGACCCAAATAGTACCATAAATAAAACGTCCACTTCTGCTTTGTTGTTGCAACATCCCCACAGATAGGATTTTAAATAGGTGTTGCTTTAAATCAGATACAAAATGGGGCTGTAACTGCAGTGTACTGTGCTGTGCGATGATAATGGGTTATCATCATGTATCATGACAAAGATTTGACAAGCCTTGTGCGTCACTCAAGTTGTTGACTCAAGAGATAATTTCTACTGGGGCCAATCAATTCCTATTGAATGGTTTAATTAGTGAGTTAGAGCCTAATCTGTGTTCCAGCTTAGGTAAGCAGTTTTCAGCCTGGCCTGTGGTGAAAGAAGGAGGAAAAAATTAAATAGACCACTGGGAGGAGGATAGACCCTCACCAATATATCCCTAGCAACTGGGACTAATTAAGCTAATTTTTATTGGTTCCTGTTTTGTTTCTTTTGCCTCTTTTTCTCTTCAGTTTGTTACGCTGGCTGGTGTGCACACGGAAATCAGCAGGAGAGGAGGCTGACCAGATGCAACAATTCCCTTGACAGACAGCTTACATCCCAGTGTACTAGATATTTTCTGTCCCAGTGGAAAACTGTTTTTAGTTGGCTTGTGCTTCTTATGCTTCGTTAAACAGCTTACACTGGACCAGCAGCATACAGCTGTAGTTTAAATGTTTTTACCGAACACACTTATACATGTTGAGAAAAGCCAAGAACTATTTTTTTAAAGCTACTTTGGGTCACAGAGGTCCATTTGAGGAGACAAGACTGAAGCATGGGTTGCAGAAGTGCTTGTGACCTGCCTACTTCCAGACATTTGAATTTGTTCACTCCACAGTTGACTGATTTGTCTGGCTTGGTGACGTGAAGTGGCGGTTTCTTGATTAAAAGGCAATCAGTCCAATGTACGCAACAGGAAGGCTAATGATTAGCCAATCAGTGCCACTGGCAAAATTACTGCCATTTGTCAAGCAATGTCAAGCTGTGCACTGCAACAAGGATATATTAAACCATCAGTTTCCCTTGTTTTGGAGATGCAGGTGCAGAAATCTGTTTTTATATGAAAGGAACTACAGGGGTTTTGAAGAAGTGGTCCACTTTTGGTATCCGAAGCACAGACTGTATATAAAACATAGCTTCTGGAAAGTGATGTCAGTGCATTCCATTATCAATATCAATTATCGATTCGATTCATTACTAATTCTCTTACAGAGAATCTTATTGATTCCCTGTACTCCCAGGAACCGGTTCTCGACTCTGATCCCTAGTAAACATGGGGTCACCATTTATTGAGCATGGGGTTCAGTCAATAACAGTCCCAAATGGAGCACAAAATGAGGACAAAGCAGAAAAACCTTTAAGGTGGGCCCATTGTTTAACATGTGACCTGAGCATGCAGCGTCGCTCGGTTTGTCAGTCAGATCCAGATTTTCCCTGAAAAATTTTGAGTCCCATTATGAAGCTTGAGGTTTCATAACAGAGGACTCAACCAACCAGTGGGTGACATCTAAGTGTGTTTATTGGTCATTTATACAGAGTATGTATGACCCCTAGCTCACCCTCATATGAACAAACCTATGATAAAGTAAGAGCTTACTTTAGTGGGCTCTAGCTTGCATAAGTGATGGTTTACTGCTGGACCTGAAGGCTTATTCTACCTGTGATTTCGACCTGGCTGTCATCCTTGCCTTTCTGCCAGTTTCCAAACTGAACATTTCTCCAAGCAATGATTCAGACAATACTGAATGTTGGGTCTTCTTGAGACTCATTGCTCCTTTTTAGGTGTTGGTTCTTGCTTTAGATAAACTTGTCTTGCAAACCGTGTTTAAAGACTGCTAGCAATGATAACTTGAGATATCTCCTAGAGAGATCTTCTTGTTGAGGCAAAGCAAGAAGATGTACTTCTACTCAATTAAATTTTGAGACAAATAGTGTGACTAAACAAAGGTTATTATTCTTTGAAAGATGTGATGCGTCACAGAGAGAATCAGGCAGGAAATTAACCAGGTACATTTGGTTTTAACGCATGTTTCTTGATCAGAAGGTAGAAGAAAAAGTTTTGAGTAGAATACCTTGTGGTGGGGGGTAGTCATCAGAATCTGTGTCGCTCTCACTGCTGTCCTCTACCAGGAAGCTGGGGTAGTTCCACGACATGCTGACAATACCGTCCGACTCATGCAACAGTATATGGGCCAGCATGCGCCCGTGGCAGTCCATCACTATCACCTGTCCATCTGCAGTACCAAACAACACCTGGCGCAAGTGCAAAAAAACAATATTAATGTGGACACTGACACAAGAACAAAGACTCACACTTGAAAGAGGAGAGAAAAATGAGACAACAGCAAGAAAGAAAAACAAGAGAAATGCATATCACAGAGAAAAAAAACTGCGAGAAATGGACATAAATGGGTTGATGGTGATAAACAAGGACAGTTACACATACACGGACTGAAAGTCTGCTGACATCCAACCTGTGCTGACAGTTTAACAGCATGAAAACAAAAATATAGCCTTACAAAGACAACAACACATTCAAGACAGTGGAAGCTTGCTGTCACTCACAGATTCAGCTCTCGGGGTTTCTGTCTACATACTCAAAGTGGCAAATGGCAACCTAACATTTCTACTTCTACTTGCATTAGAAGACTGGAAAAGTGCCAGGTGAACATATCCTATGTTCAAAATCTGTATAGAGTGTGTGTTACCTGCTGATCATCTGGGGTCCAGATACCACAGGTAATGTGGCTTTCCAGGTTGATCTCAGAGGACCAGTGTCTTTGCCCACTGACAGAGCCCACCAGGACGAAGCCATCACGATAGGAAATAAGAGCCTGGGTCCCATCATGGGACCAGGTAAAGTCACTCACCTAGAAGGGACAGAGTTATTTAAAAATAAATAAATAGTATATACCTCAGCTGTTGCACACAGAATCAGCAGCATCTTATGATTCTGTAAATGATTTATATTTTTAATTTAAATTATTTTTTAAGAAGAATTCTAAAATATTCTGGTTCCAAATTTTAAGCTCTGCTTCTGTTCAAATGCAGTTGATCTAGAGACTAATTACGACAAAACAGTGTCCCTCAACTCAAATAATGCATATAACAAAACTTTAACCTCTCAGACAACAGCAGAGCAGCGATGGCATTTTAAAAAGCACAGACCATATAAAAGTGTGGCTATTGTTCAGATTGTCATCTCCAATAATAACTCAAGTAATCACAAAAGATGCTGTCAACATGTGTCAAGACTTAGCTCAAGGGATGATGACAATGTTTGATCGATGTGGCCTACCTACCTATGTTTGCTTGGCAGTCTTAATTTTTAATTAATGTGCAGCATCAGTAAAAACACATAAAACATAAAACCACTTGAGGTTTGATAAAAAAAAATAACAAATATACATTGATTAGCGTGTAATTACTTCTTCCAACAAACTCAATTTCATACATTTATAATAAATCCATTTAAAATATATAAGACTGGACACTAGTTTGTGAGCGGCCATGTTACCCCACCATCTTCAATACAGTGGCCAAAATGGACATTGCTGTTCCACCTAATCACTTTTTATATATGTGGCTAAAGACTGGCCACCATTTAACATTTGGACATAAATATTTTTATATTCTCTTTCTCATCATCTCCACCACCACTGCTGCTCTCTCTCCTCCCTCATTTCCACTTTAACCACTTCCTCCTCCCCTCAAGCCTCATTTGCTGAACAGAAGTCAGGACTTTAACACACATAAGCATGCACAAATACACTTATTTATTCTCAATATTGTCACATTTATTTTTTCTTAGCAGAATAGAAATGCAAGCCTCACATGTCCAGACAGCTGACCACCAGCAAGCTAAACAACAACAATAACAACAACATCTGGTTATAACCTAATATTATGCCAGCTAATGTTACACTTGAGTGTCCTAACAATCACACTTTAGCTCTGATAACATACACCCTCTGTCATTGCAGAATGTTTGACTAACACTGACAAACAACAGCAAAAACAACAGCGCCAACAGAAAAGTTCAAGACATTCCTAATGACTCAACTCGGTATCGCAAAGTTTTACAGCCTACTCCAGTGTAAACAGAAATGGGCACCCATAAATACCTGAGGTAAACAGCGGCTTAACAGCCTACACTCACTATAGATGAACTGTGGCCAGAGTTGTTTGTCCTACAGCAGCCACCGTAGCTATAATTATGCATTTGAATTGGAGGGGGTTAAAAAAGACAACTCAGTCGAGTGCGATTTCAAATCTACTGACATATAGTGGCGGGTTTTACACACTGTACCTTTAAGTATTACAGGTTTATTGCAATGACATTATATTACTTTATATTATCACTGCTTGCTTTGCTTCCATTAACTCTCTATTATACACTTTTACCCATTATTTACACAATAATTTCTTACAATTTTTTAAAACCAGTTAAAAGGACCGATTTACATTTTGTCTACTTATGTCTCTCACCTGAGCTCCTCGGTCATTGACGAGTTCCACAGACCAGCGGCCCTCATACTGGATCCAAACAAAAATGCCTCCATCTGTGTCACATGTGGCCAGTTTCTGGAAAGGCTCATTCCAACGCACCAATACCACCTGAAAGCAGAGGTGAGGTAAAAAACACAAACAAACAATCAGATAAAATTATCAGAAAGACTGTTCAGTGTCCTTTGACAGACATTATTTTACAAGACATAAGCAAATGTACTAATTCACTCATTCACTGACAGTGAATTTAGCCATGGCTCTGTGTCAACTTATCTACAGATAACGTGAGAAAAACAACAAAGTGCCTTTAATTAAGACATTATACTCTAGAATCAGCTGAATGCCTAAAATCCAAGTTCCCACATTTCAATGAACTAAATTTAGCATCAAGAAAGATGGAAATAACTCAAAAAGTGGGTTAACCTCATTTTGAAAAAGTCACAAAGGAGCCGCTAATATCCTGAATATTACAGACAGAGAGATTCAGTTATAATGTCACCTTATAACTGAATGGCACATTTCAAAATGGGACATTACAGCATTTTTGCATTTATGGAAGAAAAGAGATGTATACTGGAAAATAATAAAGAGGAGTCTTACAGGTTGACACAAACATATGAGTCTCTCCGTTTGCCCTGAGTTCAGTACTGTAAAGACTGATTGTAATTTGCTTGGGTATGAGCTGCAGGAGCACAGTATACAAAACACTCTTCATAACACGTTTCTGTCACCCATCTTAAAAGGTGCCCATCACACTCTCCATCCTGCCCCCTCCTCTCTTCGTGTCTCCATTTGTCTTCTTTTCTGTAGCGTGACTCAGCCTATTCCCTGGAGGAGTAATCCTAAGAAGGGAGCCGCTCTGCTCTCGCTAAGTGAAGCACGTGGGTCGTACACGTTCACACACGCAGCACCGAGCAGGGTTTTAGTGGTGCTCACGCTATCTGACTGCAAGTCCAATAGATCAGCGGGTCTGAGTTGGGTAAGCCAGTAATGCTCCCAACCCTTAAACAACACCTCCTTACCTCTGCGCAACACACTCGTTCCATCCATCAATGAAACAGATGCTATTAACTGTGCGTCCCCATTTTATATTCCATCAAGAAAAGAAACAATCAATCATACTTACACTTGCTTGAATACTTTATTATCTTCTTGCACTAATGCCATTAATGCTGACTTACAGGCTATTAATTAAGAAGTTCTTTAAGAATTCATCTAACACAAATGATCATTAATCACAAAACTTTCCTCAAACAGTATCTTGCTATAGTCTATGGACTTTTCAAGCAGCATTTTAGGCATTGGAGAAAAAAAAATATTAGGATGATCAGGCTTCAGGAAAAAGATTATTGGAGCAACATCATGTAGTCAGGGCATATATTTAATAAGTGAGGCTCAGCAGCTCCAATTGTTTTGAAAAAAAATATATTATTTTTTTACAAACCCAGGAAAAAAGATATAAAATGCACAAGGGAACATCACAATATTTATCAATTATTTCTTATTGAGCAATACCCCGTTTGTCACACTTATTAGTCTGGAAGTCAAATCAGTGGATTTATATGAATATACAAGGCATGGCCCTAAAGCTTAATGAGCAGATAGTAGTTTTTAATCAATGTCCTGTCCCTGCTATGCATCATTAAAGTGTCCTCTCAGCCAGATTTTGCATGTTCTAGTTTGTCCTTTTCCTCTGTGTCTTTGTAGCAATGACAATCATCCTATTGCAGGTCTGCAGCTGAAGGTCTCCACATCATTCTGAGATGTCCGCATTCACGGACCATTAAAACTAGCCTGCCATCTATCATTCTGGCACAGCAATCATTCATGCAGCAGCATTCACTGGGTGCAAAACTAACAGGCTTCTGCACCAGTATTGTCAAAGATAACACATTACAAGGAACTCATTGGGGGGAAAAACACAGATTTGTGGTGTTCCTCCATCTATGCACTGTCTGCAACCTCTGGCGATCAAAAGGGATTTTCCACGTGGTATTATACAACATAATTCAGTCCCAACTGGAGGAGACTTGTGGCTTTAGATTAGACATGAGCTCTAGTTTGCATAAAGCTAACAGCATTCATGCAACCACAAAGCAGGGTCAAAGGAAAACATAAAAGGATAAATTAGCATTGGATTTACACATGCTGTGTCTCACGTGTGTTCCCACTCACAAGCCCCACAGAGGTGAGAATAAACTGTTTGTCTGTAAATTTAGCTCAGTGTGGAGATTAGTGTGAGCTGGTGAGCCATCCTGCGAGGGGGGACAGCTGAGCACCTCGTGTGACGCAGCAATCAGGGAGATCAGACATCACATAGAGACAGACAGGATAAGCATTAGGAGCTGCAGGACCACGAGGAGCCTGAGGTGTCACAGGAAAGGCACATCAACATGTGCAAACACATACAGTTAAAAATACTTCTTTAATTACAGTGCAATATATGCTCAAACAGACAGTAATCAGTGTAATATCTCTCTGAGCTTATTGAAACTTGAATGGAATGACATGTAAAAAAATATATAAATATCACTCAAAGGCTTTAGCATCATCATGTAGAGAACACCTACAAGTTTTTGTTTCAAAAATACATAATAGCTCTGTATCTACTACAATCAGGGCTGTTTTTACACTCTTGCAGTATTCTAGGACCCCTAAATCAGAGACTCTCTGAAAGGCTGCTGATCCCATATTCAACTAAAAGCTCTGGGATTGAGTTTTAGTCTGATGAGACAGAAACAGATTTTTTTTAAAGCTGTGACGCAGACACTTCTAGATTGGACCTTAATCACAACACCCCTTTAAAACATTCCAATCACATGGATATTTTTCCCAAAGTAAACAAAGACATTAGCGTTGACTAGTTGTTAATTCAAGATGGGAAACAAATTAGTGTCCATGGCAGCAACTGACTTTTTGACATTGCTGTTCTTCCTCTGTACTAGTATTGTACTGACCAACCCTCAGCCTCCTGTTGGCAACTGAACAAGGATACCCAGTGACCTCAAATCACCATGCGATGTGCATTTTTAGGTGTGCATACTCCTTTGCTGACTTGTGCAAGGACAGCTGGAGACACCAAGTAAGGATAGTTGTTAGACTACTCTCTTGTCTGTTTGGAGGATACATGTGCAGTTTGGGCCCTTGTAGTACAGTGGCTTTGCAGGGAAGTCTGGACCAGCCTGTAGGATGCAGTGGAAGAGAAACTATGATTTTATTAGTTGGCTAGCTGGTTCAGGCAGAAGAGTTTATCCAATCTACAGAAATTTTTCATGTAAGCATGCAATGTGGAAAGTGTAACTAACATTACAATTCATTCGGATAGAGATCATTTCTGTAACTCTGCTATGCTGCTCATCTGGATGGTTTTGGGATCAGTTTTGGGAGCATTAAGAGCCAAATACAATCACTGGACCAGTCAGAGTTTGGTGCATAAATGCATTTCTCTAAACACAAGTGGTTACGCTGCCCATTACTGTTGTGTCAGATATATGTGAGATGGTTGCGTGAAAATGACATCCAAAGCATTTTGAGGGCTTAATATTGCACCTGAATCCTTCCTGTGCAGACATAGATGGTTCATTGTAGCTGATGGTCATCACATGCCTTTTAAGTACAGATATGCTTTTAGGAACAGGGAGCAGAACTGACCACAGCAACCTCGCTGAGAAGAGTAAATCAAATCAAGCAACAGCTTCAGGAGGCACTGGTGTCAGCACAACTGAGGGGACACTATGACAGCGAAATGCCATAGTGGTGAAGGTGTGAGTGCAAGTCCATGATAATGCATGTCTGCTGAGTAAAGGGAGAGCCTTAATATATTACACTCAGTCATTATTTTACTTTTTTCATGCATCCAAGAAAAGAGCATCATCCAGGTCTATGATTTTCCTCTTTTCGTTCCAGATGAAGAGTTGACTTATGGGTAACACAGAGCTCATCGAGGATGGAGAGAGGAACAAGAACTAGGAGAAGCTACTTTTGGCAGTTCCCTTATTCGCAAATGGTCACGGCAATCAAAAGCAGGTTCGGTTTCGTAGAGTTAACACCTTTTCTGGTAGGGTCTCCCATGGCAAATTGGTCCTGGGTGATGGACCAGACAAAGAGTGATTCAGAAGACCCCTATGAGTGCAGGATCAAGGGAACAGTTCACCCTGCCCGGAATAGATTACCAGGGCCCCGTCCTGGAAACAGGCCGGGGAGGGTGCCCGGGCCTGTGTCTGGTGGTCAGGCCTTAGTCCATGGGGCCCGGCTGGGCACAGCCCGAAAAAGGGACATGGGCCCATCCTCCTGCAGGCCCACCACCTCCAGGAGGCGCCAGGTACAATGTGTGCTGGGCAGCGGGCAGGAGCGGAGTCCCTGATGGACCGATCCCCGCCCCCCAAGACTAGCAAATCAAATATCAATATCAGTTAAAGAAAAGCTCTGTGCTGTGCTGACACAAAGGCAAGAATTAACAGGAGTGATTTGCAAATCCATCAAAAGAGGTAGAATCTGAGCTCTTTATGTGCAAGTCAGGTGTGTAATAAAACCTTAATAAATAATAATAAGTTAATAGCATTTACAATTATTATTACTGTGTGCTGTAAAGACTCCAGAAAGTACCTTAAGGGAAACTGCATTGAATAATAGAAAATAAGTAATCTGAGTGATACCAGTGTCCCTCACAACACTGGTGTTCCTCAATCGGCAGAACAATAAAAAGGAAAATAGTGACCAAAACAGGCACAAAAAATATCCAGTTGCAGGCACCTCATAATAGGTTTGAACAAGTACTAAAAGGCCTTAATTTCCATGGGCCAGAGAGATTAAATGATATACCCACCCTCCTTCTTTGGGGGTGTTTCTACATTGTGTAGTTTTGAGGCCTTAAAGTCTGATAATTATGCATCTCATTTCATGCAGACAAATTTGGTAATAATGTTGAGTAAGATCAGACATTAAATAGGACTGGATTTAATGCAATAAATCCACAAATAACACAAACACAGACAAAGCAGAACAGTTACAAAGGTGTAAAGGTCCAGTTTATTGGATTTTATTCTGTCCTGTTGGTGTATCTGCTAACGTGGTGAATGACTGAATGAGAGACGAGTCCCTAAGTGTGAGCCAGCGTCAGTGCACTGCAAGCTGCAAACAATTATAACCAAAGAAAGTTAAACTGAATATTTATGCTTAAATATTCACATTTTTAAAGTAATCATACCTTATAAAACAAAGGCTATATTTTAAGTGTTATTCTTCATTTATTTGACAAGGATCAAAATGAATCCCCGAAAACAGAACAAAATACTACTGTGATTCAAGTTTTTGTGGGGGCTGAAGGTTTTCAGATTTCCAACAGAGCTGTGACACTCTTGTGTTTGGTAAAGGCTGCTATAGGCTGTGTTAAATTGTTTGTAATAAGGAGCTTTAATAAACTAGCATACATAATATAAACAGTGTATAATATCTTTTAGCCTACCTAGCTATTCAGAAGGACAGAATAAGGCTGTATTATTCTGCAAAGACAAGTGTACGAAACTGTGCATGTGTCTGTCTGATCCTTCACTACAAATATTGCTGAAGATGAACTGCACAGGCCAAGCTGGAAAATTTGTAGTGAACAGAAAAGTACACCTGGATCTGAGGAAGCAGTCGTTACGCAACATGTCCTCTCCAAGGATGGATTAGCGCACTAAAGCCATTTCCACTAAGCACATTTGGAGGGACCATTTTAATTCAGTGAAGAGGTCATGTACTTGGCAAACCTGAGCTGGCCTTTCAATGTCAAGAGGTCACATAAGGAGAGAGCAGAAGAAGACACACTCCATAAAGTCAGGTAGCGACCAGCACAGGGAAGGTGATTATGAAAGGAGGAAGAGACAAGACCAGGAGACACTATAGCTTGTAGTTACTGACAAAAATAAAGCTGTTGTAAAGTTGTGAGGTTCCCATTTAAGTCTTAACAGAAGTGTTAGAAAAACACTGAATAACAGAATCCTTCCTGCTCATCTAAAAAGAGGTGTTAATTCCTCCACAGGCCCTCAACAGCAATATAAACTAGTTTATTTATGAGGCTTTGGCAGGGAGGAATTTTTAACACATGAAAATGTGACACAGAGCGAAAATGCAAAAAGTGAAGGAAACATACAAATACTGCTGGGCCTAATCAAATGGATTGATTTACCCAAGTTGATCCATCAAAATCTGTACCAGCAGAACAACAATGCACAGACAAACTAGAACACATAAGAGCAAGAATATGGCCCACAAACCAGCTCAATCTGGCCAGGACATAAACTATACATGGTTAATGCCTCCATATAGCTTCTTCTATATTTGCTTAAAGTGTCAAATAAATAACCACCAAGCACTGCTATAGTGTACTCCCAGAGCATGGAACAACTGCTCAGATACAAATCAGTGTATGGATCAGTACATAAGTTACAGACGTTGCACTCTGAGCTCAGTGTGGTAAACAAATGATTGTGTCATGGTGTCTTCTGTCTCTGTTGGACTTTTTCCCCCAGAGAAAAGTCTACATCTGTTATCAAGGGGAAACTAAGAGGTGGGACTCCTATGTTTGGGCAAGAATACACCCATAAGTCTCTTGTGAATAGTTTAGAGGTTTGAAACAAGTTTCTGCAGTCAACAATCAGTAGATATCAATAATCATAAAATTAATTGTTTAGGATATATTACATTCTTATGACTAACATTAGTCACTTTAAATATTCCCTATTATACTCTGAGTTAAAAAACAAAACACAGAACTGCCTCACTGCAAGACTTAAAACTTCCTCGCACAGCTAAACACATATGATTCTAGCATAAGACAACTATCACAGCTGGCATATGACAGGACACTGACAGACAATTTGCCCAAAACCTCTGCTGTGGCCAACATTTTCTTGTCAACATGCTGACAGTCATTGTCAAGCCTGTCTCTGATGTTCAGCTCTCATGGAGAATGAATGGACGCCTAGTGATTAGCTGCTCGCTCTGCTCAGCATCTGAATGCACTGTACCAGGAGAAGAAGGGGGGGGGGATAAAAGCATTAGATCGTCAAGAGAAGCATTGATCTATTTTGACACAAGCCCAGAGGGATTATTTTTCACCATCACAAATATAGTTGTCTAAAAAGATGTAAAATGTAGCACTTTTATCTATTTTCAGCCTTATTTTTGAGTGGTGGAGCTGACACAGCTGCTGCTAAAGGTTAGCGTTCTCTTAAAATAACTAGATAAAAATAATATCAGAACATTCAAGGGCAAATTCAGCTTTTTTCACCATTATTTTCCTGATTTTTTAAATAGAAGTGTCACAACTCCTCCCTATTGAATTGTACCAGTTGAGGAGACCTGGATGTCTCATGAGTGCCTCCAAGGTGAGGCGTTTTGGGCATGTCCAACTGGGAGGATACCCCAGGGCAGACCCAGGACACACTGAAATTACACCTCTCAGCTGGCTTGGTAATGCATCGTGTCCCCACTGAAGAACTGGAGGAGGCAGCTAAGGAGAGGAAGGTCTGACTGCTGCCACCGCGACACCGACACACAGAAGAAAGCAGATGGATGAACATAGATGATTTATGTTTATGATACTGAAAAGAAATGGTACACCCCTATTGCTGCCATACATGCCTGTATATTAACCCACCCAAGTCCATTAGAACAAGGGCATTCATTTTCATCTTTGAATGGGTTTAAATCAATCTAGGCTTTTGCTGTTATAATCAAAACAGAGTACAAATCCACCACTTTTGAAAAAAAAATAAAATAATGATAAGTGTGAGGATAACGAAGCGTGAAAACCAGTTGAAACCAGTCTAAACTTCTAAATGGTGGCAAGTCAGTTGTTGTGTACTGGAAGTCAGGGTTTTTTCTTAAATATGAAAAAGGGGATCTTGTCAACAGCCCTCTAAGCAAGTGCATTATCTGCCATGTTAACGTGGAGCCAAACAAACTAAAGGGGCACTTGGAAACAAAACACGACTCCAAGGCAGAAAGCAGGAAGAAAGCTGGTTGGAATTTGTGTCCAATAAGATGATGGAGCGAACCTATATGCTGATGAAGCTTACTGCAAACCAAAAAATACATTAATTGATTTGTTTTGTTTTTTAAAGTAGGATCCTTGCAAGCTCCAGATGCTGCAAATGTGTTATCAAAGTGCCTAGAATGATTGCACGGAAGCCATTTTCCACAGATATGAATACAGATGTGACTTGGGAACAAAATGCTTAATAACCCCTGCTGAAATGTTCAAGCTGGACTTTTGTAGGCTGTCTAAACAGTCACATATAGTTCTTAGCATTTTCACTAAGCAGCCAAGCATCATAAAAAATGGCTCAACAGAAAACAAATTGGTATGCCTCTGTGAAAAGGTGGCTGTGAGTTACAACAAATTATCTCTCAAGCTGGTTGGAAGGGAATGAAGCAGGTGGAGGAGGACATGTGTTTACTGGGATTATTACAGGACCGAGGAAACCTTTTCAGTACCTGAAAATCACAACAGACTTAAAGAAAAGTGCTACAGCAAGACAATAGGGGAGCTTCTCCACATCATAAGATGCTTTTAATTCAAGTAGCTTGCAGTGCCAAGGTCTGTACTATAGGTAAACTCAGGTGTAATCCAAGGGTACCCAAGGCACTGGCACTGCCACACACTACAGTCCATTATCCACGTGCCCTCTTCTTATCAGATGTCTGACAGCTTAAGATCCGGCTTTTACTTTACTACAATGCCCATATTGGGACAAGTCCAAAACACACATCCATTCAGACGCTCACTTACATTAGGAAGATGACTGAACACTGAGGTCTATACATCAACAGGAATAATGGCCAAATTTAAAGATGCTGACATGAGTATTGATCTTGGCAGGACTAAACTTCTATAGGATGAGTTCATATTCCATTTCTGTGTCCGTGTGCTTTTCTTAACATGACTTGAGCCAATTTGTATGAAAGGACACTCGTCCCCAGCAATGGCAAGTTCTCAATGACAAAGCTGACGTTTAAAGGACAGGACTGTCAGGGGACTAACGGCATTTGATGCTGAAAGAGCAGCTTTTATAGACAAAGGGTTATGGCAAATGCACTGACAAGAATGAACCTCTATAAATAAAAGGTGATAATAAATAAATACACATTAATACATATGTAAATGCAATGCTGCAAGTTTAATTTGAAAGACAGTAAAAAAAAAAAAAAAAATCAAGTGGTGCAAGGAATGCAAAGTAAAAAAACAAACAAGTATAGCGTATATAGCGTGCTCCTGGGGGTCATTTCTTTTGTATTATAATATGTATTGCAATCTGCCCTCTCTTCATCACAACTGAGATGAGAAATGACCCAAGTGAGTGAACCGATCTGTCACAACTTGACAGAATTCATTAGGCAGCGTAATTTCCACCACTGTCAGAAACCCCAAATTATGCATAGAGTGCGTGAGTGATGGATTCCACATCGCCCAAAGCATTTATTTACTGCTTTATATCAAAGCAAGAGTGGAACTGGAGAAGACCTTTACTACTCATTACTAGCGCTGGAATGAGGTCAAAGAGTAAAAATGTGCAAATCTTGATCAAAAAATAAATAAAAAAGTAAAATAAAAACATGTACGTCCTAAAAGCAAGCAATCTGAGAGTTAAGTGTGAAATAAATTGTGGGCACAAATGAATAGTGCAGTGCCAAACTCCGTGAGTGCAGAAAAGGAAGATGCAGACATCAAATGAGATTATCAGAAATATCAAAAACATCTGGTGTAAATGTTTTTCTTATTATTTAGATAAGATTAGATTTTAGATTAGACTATATGGGTAACAGCTGAAAGTTTAAGTGGTCAGAGTTAAATGGAATTACTGCTGTGCTTCAGTCACACCGTGTAGGGATTCATCCACTCTCCCCTCAGCTGCCTCGGAGAGTGCTGACACTGCACCTCACTCCATCTAACCAACAGCTAAACCCACTAAATAGAAAACGCAACCTGTGTTCAATCTCCACTTGTCTTGTGTGTGTGAGAAAAAAAATCCTTATTAGTATTTAATATTGCTGGGACATTTGACTCAGACAGTCATCCAGTCTTTTTGGTTCAACTAAATTGCCTCAATGCATTCTTTGTGGGAATCTTTGAGGGTTATTACTATACTGAGGGATAGGAATAAAGCCTGTCTGGAGTAACAGAATGTATTGACTAGGAAGAGCATGCATATCTTGTATACATATCTTGACTGCAACTAAAAAGTTGATCTAACTGGCAACTTACGGTTAATGAATATCAACCACCGCAGGAAAACACAAAACCCTCAGCCTCCCACAATGTGAAGAGGTGTTTTTTTTGTTTGTTTGTTTTTAAATGTAGTGATTTTACTGGTTCGACCCACTTGAGCTCCATACAACCCACAAATATAACTGTATGTGGCTCACGAGCTAAAATAAGTTGGACTAAGCAGCCTTTTCTAAGGGGATCAACTAGTCTACTTTTACTGAAACTTCTCAAATACTGCTTTAAACACGTAAAAATAATGATTTTGAAAATTTGCTTTATTAAGTATAACTGAAGAGGAAGAAATATCAGAGTAGCTTGAAGTTGTGGGAAAAATAAATAAATAGAAGATTTACTAATTAAATATTCCTGAGATACATTTTTGATTATAAGACATTTTAAAACAGCTTCCATAACACGACTGCGGCCTTTAAGAGCTTCAAAGACTGTTTGATGAAGCATTAACATAGACATCTTAACAGTCCTATTCAAAAACAATTGTACTTGAACCTCTTACCTCACTATTATGCCCTCTGAGGTTAAAGTTTACTCTCTGTGGGGTGGGCCGGTCCCGTCTGCAGTGGCTGGATGTAAACGTAACCCCAACCACTCCTCGGCTGTTCCCGGTGGCAAGCCAGCCCTCTTCATAGTAACGCTTTCTGCATACCGGCTTCTCCTTCTCACTCTTGGGCACCCTGCCCTTCCAGGACAGACATAAGATGTTGGAGTCACTGGACAGGACCGGGCCATGCTCCACAGCAGCGAACATGCCTGCAGCTCTCTACACTCCCAGAATAAAAAGTACCCTTAGGGAGGTTCTTCGGAGAGGACAACTACTGTTATCAGCACGTCTCCTCCTTTGAGGTTACCAGTTCCGTGTCAGAAATGAGACAGCGACAACGGTGCATAGTACTGGTGCTTTTACTTGGGGATCTGGAATAGTGACTAAAGGCGATCAATAAAAACTTCCCCAGAAAGCACAGGTGAGGTCAAAAAACAGGTGGATTTTAGCATTGCTGGATTAATGATGTTATGTAGCCAAATGAGGTGGCACACACACAAAAAAAGGCACTCAGGTCATTTTTGATGTGATGCTACCAAGTACGTGCTGTTTCGGAGAGAAGGCACCAAATGAAAGTGCCTAAAAAAATATTTAGATATCCACCAAGGTAAAGTTGAGACTCCTATCAGCTGAGCAAAACAAGCATCAACCCCCCAAAAAAGAAAAAACAAAAACGCGCCTTATCTTGTAAACTTATAAAACAGGCAGGTATTCATTCCAAGTATCATCATTGTCTCCTTTCTGTGCTCCACATCCTCCTCATCTGATCCCAGTTTGTGTCTGAGAGAGGAGAAGCAGGGACTCCTCTCCATCAGCTGACAGCCCACAGGAGAGCCGCTTCTCCCGGTAACGTCATTACGTCAGCCGGCCCGCCTTTTCAATCGGCCTCGGGGATTCCATAGAGCACTGTTGGGTAATACACAAAACGACGTTTATATATAACATAGAAAAACACGAAAAATAAAATAAAAATAAAAATGTAGTTAAGAAATCAAGAGAATTGTGTCACAACACAAGCTGTGGAAAAGCGCTCACTTGCTGCCCACTGCCGTTAATTTAAATATTAATGCGCTCGGCTAAAAATTGCCTTTACTCTTCGAGCAGCAATTTTACTTTGAGGACTATCCTGTTCAGCGGAAGGGCATTTAACTACCCGCTTAATAATTTATAGGAGCCAGGTATCATTTTAGCTTCCATTTAATTAGGCGACAAAGCTGTAGTAAGGCGGCCTCTCGCGGCCAAACGTTTAAAAAACAAAATAGACGAAAGGTAAACAACAAAGACCGTAACAGAGAGGTAAGAACAAATAAAAGAATAACAGCTTTAAAATGAACCCGAGCAGGTCAGACAGACAAGACAGACCGAAGAGGCACAAAGGGACGTTATTTATTAATACAGAGACAATAAAAATCAAGCCCAACAAAGAATAGCTGAATGAGTTTAGTTAGCTGAATTTCCAAATGGCTATTTGGAAATATAATCGACATTAAGATTAAGTCAGCGGTGATTACAAGATCCCGAGATTTCCCCACCATTTCCAGTATCACTAAATCGTAAACCAGTGGCCATGATAATAGGTGCCTCTCGAAAAAGCCATCTGCCATTAAACCACGCCAATTCGTAAAAATAACATAAGAAGGATACAATGGTTATTGACAACCAAATAATCACTGCTTAAGCCTGTAAGACGGTGGAAAATTAGCCAAAAACATCAATCACCATAAGCTGCCTGCCTATTAGCAATAGCTAGCCAGAACCTGGATCCAGACCGAGAGCTCTGTGGTCTCCACTGATCATCAAAACATTCCAGTCGCGGGATTAATCTTTCCTCCCTTCATGAGTCTGGCGCTGGGCTGTAACGCTAATCCATCCGAGATGCTCGGGAATGCGGCTAACTAACGCTGTCTGTCACGATTCTTCTTTTTCTTCTTCTCCATGAACAACAACCGGAGACAGCTAACCGGCTAAGCGGTCAGCTATCAGCGCCAGGCTGGCTCCGTCCACCCGCCGCTGGCACTCGCTAGCAAGCTACGGTTAGCACATTAGCAAACGATTTATGGCAATAGTTATTTAATATTAGGACACAACTGTTAAAAAAAACACACACACCTCGGCGATGTAGTGACAAAGTGGCTAAACAATATAAACCATGTGTCCAACAAAGCCACAGAAACATCAGCGGTCAGTGGCGTGCCTACCTTGGATCCGTACCGCTGCTTCTTCCTCTGCCTGCAGCCTGCTAACTGTACACTGCTGGGCCCCTACTGCTGGGTCACGTGACAGGCACGTGATTTAGACCAATTAAAATTGTTCATATCAATAGCACCATAATCAAATAACAGTCAATCCAATAACAGTTTACCGTTCTAAACTAGGTTCTCACAAATTTGGAGAAGAATGCATCTAAGCATCTACATTAAATATACCTGTATTAAGTACATTAAGTACACGCATACAGCAACTGTATAAGCAGCCTCCATAAATTGTTTTTTCACAATAATGTGAAGCATATTTCAGGTCAAATACAAATGTGGATGTGTATAAATGTGTAATAAAACAACATATTATTCATGATCACAAATTAAGAAAACAAATGTGCCAAAGTAATTGTTTAGGTTTTGGGTTCTTTGTTTTTGTTTATTGCTCATTCCGTTTATAGGCAGAAAAGTATTTAAAAGTATGAATAAGAGATAAATCTAATGTTAAAATGCCCAGTGACTTTGCAGATACTGCATTTAAATTAAATCAAGGACCAGAGGTTAACAGGCAGTCTTTGCAGTTGAACCTTGTAAAGAAAGATCATACATTACTGACTAACTCCACTTTTTCAAATAAGATGTGGTGATGATCAAGAGAAGAATCACCGTGACAGAATCAGGAAGCTACAAGGTAGATGAAACATCATAAGCATGCATAAATAATGTCACCGTAGTCAAGTGCAGACTACATTTTTATTCATATGACTTGTAAATGTGAAAATATATTTGAATATAATACATCCAATCTTAGTCTTTAATTCTCAGTTTTTTTGACCATGAAAGGTTTAGATGGGACTGTAGACTGGATACTTGGTACTCATCACTAGCTCGTTAGTGCTCACCTCATTTATCCTCCAAGACACAAGGGGGCAGCACAGGGAAATGATTTCACCTTCTGTCCGCTCTCTCAAAAACATGGCGTCTCTCATGGTTCGCAGACGTGAATTATTCTCTTTGGCAAGGATATTGAGTGGTGTCTCATATTTGGTATGGTAACTAACTTATTTTTCATTTTAGATAACGTTTTCTAACAGTTTACTAACATGGCAGGTATCTAGGTTTGGAAAAATTACCGTAGCTAGTTAGCCAATCGTAGATTTTGGCCATTCGTGGCAGCTGCACAACCGAGGTTAACAAAATAAAAGTCATTTGAACATTTCAATAAAAAGAGTTTGATTCTGTTTTCAGGGACCGGCAAGTTTGAGTGTCTGTTCGGGTCACAGGAAATGTAATATAACTCGGTAAGTCAACCCCCCCAATCTTTTAAATGAGTTGAGCCATAATTGCTAACGTGAATCACATGAATTTTCACACGAAGCATGGGTGCAGCAGTTTTAAATTAAATTATGAAGAGATTTACAAAGAGTTTTTACTGTTTTTTGATAAGATCTGTCAGTAAAGATAAATAGCATGTGTTTTTGGAGCACTTTTTTTTGGCTGTATTGGAATGCAACGTGTTTATTTTTCCATGGAAATTAAGTAAATAATGTAAAGAAAAGGACATCTTATAGGTACAGTATACTCACAATCCTTAATAAAATAAAACAACACTAGCAGTATATTCAGGCAGTGAATTGGAACACCATGAAGCTAAGCCAGAAAAGCCCAGAGGCATTAAGCACCTTGTGCAGTTGAAGTGCACTTTTTCCTAAGTGCATTTATTGTATAAGCAGTTATTCTGTATCTCCTCTGCAGGCTTCACCTCCCTCTGACTCCCAGCACCTCCTTCCACACGACAGTTTTAACGTCAGCAGCACAATCGGCAGTAAGTTATCATTATCATTCTTATATCAGGCTGGTGCTGTAGTGAAATACAACAAACCTACAGTGGTTTATATTCAAAGGCCATCGCTTGGAATTGCATGTGGTGTTAAGGCTTTTTTTTTTCTCTCCCTTGGTCCAGATCACAGTCACAGAGGAGCCGGACACACTGTTCCAGAAACTAGTGGTTTTGGTTAAAGGTCATGACAGAGCTGTCTTGGACAGCTATGAGTTCTTTGCCACCATGACAGCTAAAGAACTGGGCATCAGTCTTGGAAAAGTGTGAGTTTTAGCAGCCACACACTAACTCTAGTAAAGTTTCTGTCTAAAATCTTCTTGTAATGCCATGACTTTTTTGGGATCTCCTTCCTCCACCACAGTTTTGAACCTCCGAAGGACATTGAGAGGTTAACACTCCTGAAGTCAATACACATTTTCAAAAAACACAGGGTCCAGTATGAGATGAGAACTCACTACCGGTGCATCGAGGTAAGAAGCTCTAATTTAAAAAAAATTTTTTTAAATCAAACAAGAAAAAAAATGCACAAAAAGCCATTAAAAGGAGTTCAGTATTATTCACCTAGTTACATTTTACTGGAAACTTCTAACCTTTGCACAATAACATGAATGAGCTTTGTGTTTGTGCCAGTTATTGCATGTCATTATAAGGTAATTCGTTTAATATGTTTATTTTTATTTTTTGTCTCCGTAGCTGCATCATATAACAGGCTGTACAGCACAAGTATACCTTGAATACATTCAGAGGAATCTTCCGGAAGGTGTAGCCATGGAGGTGACGAAGGTGAGGTTTTGTAGAGATCGATGTACACCCAAACTCGCGCACCAGTATCATCAATATCAGTGCCTGCCGGCTAGATGCTTTCCATTGCAAAGCTTATTGGTGTGGCCCTCCATGATATTCCCAATTCTAATGTGGCCCCTTGGGAAAATTAATTTCCCACTCCTAACTTAGGTTGTTAATAAATTTGGCCTGTCCCCTGTTGTAGCTGGTGTCTGCAGTATCACAGCCCCAGTGTATACACCAAACCCCACAGAAAGGTGCACCTGGCAGCTAAGAAGCTAACACAGAATACGGCTAAGAGGAAACTGATGCTGATGATCTGAGCTGGGAAAACTGAGTAGCCCTATCTATACAAATGGTAAAGAGAAGCTCAAGTATCTATATGCCATGAGATAATTTCAGTTGACTAAATGTTAAAGGTTTATAAACGAATAGTGTGGACTGGTTGAAGTCAAAACTGGATACAAAGGATACAAAATATGCACAATGTTTTCAGTTAAACATGAAATGAATTCTCCCTTGAAAAAAATTAACCCTTGACAAAAGAAAAACCCTAATATACATGTGATCATTTTGATATTAAATTAAAATCTATTTTGAGAAGTTGAAATGTGTAGATTACAGTTGTTTACAACTTCCACAGGTGCTTTACCCTCTTTTGATGATGAACTCAAGAATCGGTTTTAGTAACAAGGTGGGAAACGATTTCCCTTCTAGCTCAGTATGTTAAGGATAAGGACGTTGAAAAGATGTTGCAGAAAACTGCATCTGGTCAGACAGAAAACCACACACCTGGAAGAGTGGATTTGTCCAAAATGAAATGGCTGGTATTGAACAAATGGAAGGTTATCGATGGTTGCACCATTGTGCAATAAAAAGTACGCATGTTGGATCACAAGACGGCTGATCATTTAGTTTTAATCGACTTGTCTAAACAAGGTATTTTGTAAAGTGTATAGCAGCTGGTGCAGTTTGTCTTGAAACAACTAATCTGCCCATTTGGCCTTTTTAAAATTTTGGCTTTATTCTCAAAATGATAAAAAAAAATTTCTTAATGTGGTCTAATACTCCTTCGGACGTTTCCCAGTAAAGGTGAATATGACAGTCCTTCCCTATCTGTGCAATTCAGTGTGGGAAAGGGCAAATTTCATATGACGTTCTCGCTCTTCTATTCTGTTCATGTTGACAGACTGCAATGGAGAAGGTTCCTGATCACATCCTTGAACCGATGTGGAAGGAAATTCCCACAGACGACAAGCCCAGCCAGTAAATCCAGCACCTGTGACTAACAGATGCCTATTAAATGTGTTTTCCTGTGATTGTTTTTTTTTTTTTTTTTTAAAGCATGTTGTCTGTTCTGTTGCAAAGCTATGTGAAATAAACTGAATATGCACACAACTCATTCTTTGTAGTTCAGGTTGTAGTTTATCTGGGACTATGTTTCAAATAAGTCAAAAGTTTTTGTTTGACGAGCTGCAGTGATATCGGGATGAACTGTATGTATATGTGCAGATACAAGACCAGCACACACGAGACCTTTGCTTTGTACATTTATTGATTAAAACAGTATACATCAAATCACAAAACAGCGTAGTCAATCTGATGATTGGCACCTCATTTTATTTTACGTGTATTCATCGTATGGTTACCTTCAAAAGGAAAAAGTGGAGGTGTTTAATCGTTTCTTTATGCTGTAGAGGAGTTAAGTGTCAACTAATTCAAGTTCACTGGAGGGATCTTTTTTGCTTGCTAGTTTTGTTGGCCTTTTCATTTTGAAATCTATCCTGTCTGTTAAAACCTGGCCACACGCGCCACACAGGAATCTCAATCATTTAGCAAGCATTCAAGTAGGTTCAGACAGGCTTTATCAAATCCTAGTTGAATTTCAGCTAATCAAACTATTGCATCTATACCTTCCTGAAACCATTTTTGTATGCTGTTTAAAAGAAAAAAATAAAAAAATAGTCTAAATACCTAAGTATGATTGCCAGTAGCTTATACTGCTTCTAATGGCTCTAATCACTGAATGTTTCTTGAAATATAGTCCCTTAAATGTAAACAGTGGACGATAGTGACTTAGAAAATGACGCAACAGTGGTGAGAAAGTCCTGTAAATCTGTAAATGTAGCATCCTCCAGCTGGAGAGACAGACAACCACTGGTTCAGTTTACACAACAACAGTGCTTAAAGTGTTTTGGACCACCACAGCTGTCCTAAATTAACAGTGTTGATAGTTACCAAAATCTCTATGTTCCTCTACTAAATAATCATCAAAATCATATTTTAAATGCTGAACTATAATTTGTTTAATTAAATTATTTAATTTAATTTCTGACTTCTTATAAATCCTGTGTGAAAATGTGGCTGAAATTTGGGTATAAAAACATGAACACTGTTATATAAATAATATTTTTAGTTTGAAATAAGTTTTTGACAAATTTCTAAAAAAAATGTATTTTGTTTTAAGTGATAGGTGGTCTGATAAATTTATTATCTGTTGTAGCTAAATTACCAAGAAGCTAAAATAAAGTGCTGTGTGCAGATAAAAAATAGATCTTTAATTCTACCACTTTAAAATTTGTTATAATATAAACCACTGATAAATTCTATAAATTATATTCCAACTATAAATGAACTAAAATGGCTTTTTGTTGGTCAAAAAGATAAAAAGTCTGACAGCCTTCCTCTGTGACCCAGCAGGGGAAAAAATGTTATGCTGAACACTAAAGAGTGTAAAATGTCTGCTGGCCTCCTGAACCAAAGCATCGTTAATCTGTGGGTCATTCCATTGCTTCTCAGTACATAGTCTAACCTGTGATATCAGCAGGAATGTTACCGTTACAGCTAACAGGGGCTTCATGTGTCCAATAAGGTGTGGAAGTGAGCTAGAAAGCACCATCCACATTAGCCTAGAAGTAGTTAAATGAAACATCTTGATTTCCTGAGTAGAAGACTACGCGCTATATATCAAGCATGCCATTTTCCCCATCATGGTACAGATGCACCTCCAAACCCACAAATCCTCTAAAATCTCACCAATCCCCAGTATGACTCTGAAGTTTCTCCACCTTGAGGTCCTGAAAGAGAGAAGCTCCTTGTTTTGCAGAGGAAGGGGTTTAGGGATTAAGACACAAGAGGAGGCTCACCTTTTCAAGTGACGTGCCGAACCTCAGGTGTCACGCCGCTGGTGAAGGAGGGGAGAGATGTGAGGGAGGGCCTGGGTTCCTTGGGGCCTGGGAGGTTAACTGTACTGTGTGCCCCCCCCCACCCCCTTCAGGAGACAACAACAGTCAGTCTGTTATAATCAACTAAAGGGAGAAACTGGGACTGCAGAGGCTGATGTAGCAAAATGTAGTCAAAAGTGTTGAAGAAATGGAAAAAGACAGGAAGAGAAAGGGGGCAGGATGCAACACCTGGCTGTGGCTATTTACTTATCACCTCTCCTTGCACGTGTACCTATATTCAAGCAACGTGTGGTTCACAGAATAAAGTCCTCGTTTATCTAGTAAAAATTATTTTCTTCAGATGGTTGCACCTTTGCTTTTAGCTTTAAAAATTCAGCTGGCCTTAATCACCACACTACGAATAAACTGTAAAACCGAAGACCCTCTTAAATCATTATACCCCAATTTGAGCAAATGTGTGCACATTGTAAACCCACATCTATTGTTATTATTATTTTTATTAAATATAAAAAGGTGGAACTATTTCATGCATGCAAGCAATTAATTATATTTGAAATTATACAAGAGTACAGGAGATAAGATAAATAGATTTGACTGAAAAAAACAAAACAAAAAAAACCTCAGAATTTAGAATAGTGCGGTTTTCTGAGCCAGCTGTCCCCTTTGAAACGGGGTCAGCATCTTTTAGAAACAGAATAAATAAGTTATAATTCTTGGTCATATCAGAGTGTCTGTTCAGATGATGTCCTCCTTTTAGACATGCTACCACTCATTTTAAACTGAGAGATGTCTTGTATGTGGAGCGGCTCCGTGTCCTCCAATCAATTTTACACTGGTAGCTACAAGGCCGTAAACCTTTACTATAAGTACAATCCATAGTTTAGTTTTACATTTTTTAAGCCATAAATTAATTGAAGCCCTCAGTCTACAGAATTCAGTGAGATCTAAAGTGAACATCAAGATTTCCTGGTCCTCCAGATAGTAAAAACTAAAGCAAAACTATTAATTACACGAATCAAATGTTCACTTTAAAGTATCACATAAATAAATGTAAGCTCACACTTACAATGCAGTTCATTCTGTTTCACAGAGACGTTGTAGTCGGTAATAACAACTCTCAGACTTGTTTGTGAACAAATAAAAAAAGAAGAAGTTGAGTTTATTTTTTTGTTGTTTTATTATTTTTGTTCTTTCACGTCTATCTCTTGACGGTTCTCAAAACACATTCACAGTTTCACAAGTTATGTTAATTACAATGAATATAAAATAGTAACACTTAAAAAACACACAGTAAAGAGTAACTTCTTATCATTAACTGGAGCAAATATGAATGGAATTTGCTCTAATTAAGAAACCTGGTATATATGTGTGTGTATATATATATACTATATTCATTTATAATGCCTTTTTGTCATCACACAATCGATTGCTGGAGACAAACATGAATGTTCCAAACAGCAATACTCATAACTTAAAATACCTGCACATTAAAAGATATATAATATGAAATTAAATACTCATTAATACTCGACAAGCTGGATAAAGACTTGTAAAACGTGTCAAACAATAATTAGTGCACTGTTTAGTGAGGTTATGAATACATAACTATATCCATGTAGCATGAGGAACGATTAGGGAGGTCCAAGGTGGACCAAACTAATAAACAGTAGTGTTTGAGGGCTGCTGTGCACTCCTTCCCCTCCCTTTTAAAATTTTCCCCTCTACCCCCACCTTCAGAAACACAGTGTCACCCCATTTGTTAACCTTTATTCATTAGGGGTCAGGAAAAAGGCTCACAGGGCGACTGTAACAAGAAACACAGAACATTTAATTTTGGAGAACAAACTCGTTTTAACAACTTCTATTAAAATACGAACAGTATTTATAGGTAACAGAACTTGGGAATCCCTTTACATTATTCGGTTATAAATCGTTTTTAATTTGTCCTCAGTTGCCCTTTAGTCATATTCACATTTTTCTCTTTGCCAGTGGACAATACCAACAACCAAACATGTCGGCACAGAGTATTTCTTAAGATACTCAAAAGATAACTCAGACTTTTATTTATTTTTTTATAAACACATCATTCTGGGGCATTTCATTCACTGCACGACTACAGGGCCCCTTCTACATTAACAGCTGCTTAGTTATAGTTTTTAGAGCAGGCTGTATTAAAAGCGTCGGCCACCAGGGGGGCCTGGCCACCTCTGGCCTCTGCCAGGTGGGGGGTGAGGCGGAGGAGAGACCGGTCCATTGTGGTAGCTGTGTAAAAGGATAAAATCACACATTGGATTCTTGGCTTTGGCCAATAGGGGGCACACTCTGATAAGAGCAGCCATCTGAAAGACTCTAGTTTAAGGCGGGGGAACTGAGATCCCCTCTGCTCTGCACCTTTGAACTTGCAAAATACAGCTTCATGTTTCATGCACTATTTAAGAGTTTAGCTTAAAAAAATAACTTCACTTTACATTTGCTACAGTAGGAAACTATTAAAGCAAAACTGCCTCTTTTTGACACAGAGCTATCAAAAAATTGAAGAGAAGATTAAAGAATTTAACTATAAGCAGGCTGAAGAGAAAGGGACAGAAAAGACTGTGCATTAGTGTCACAAACCTCTGTGCTTTTGCTGCATCTCAGATCTCAAAGAAAAACTCTCAGATTCACTAAATTTAACAATCTGGTTACCGTGCACACAAAGCACCGAGATTTGTGACATTTTAAGCTTAAGCATGATATGAATATTAAAACACCGCTTACCCTCGTGGGCCTCGCGGACGAAAGGGGCGCGGAGGTCCAGGGGGTGGCATGCCACGGCCTCGAGGGTGTGGCGGACGCCCTCTGAAACCAGGATGACCTGGAGGAGGGGGTGGAGGGGGTCCATGCCTGTAGAGGAAGAACATTTTCAGGCAGTAAGGAATAAGACATTTGAAAGTGACAGGTCAGCTCTAACTAAGCGCTTTGTGAGTGTCTGTGCATGTTATGCGCCTGAATGAGGCGTTTACCTGGGCATGGGTGGAAAGGGGCCTCTGAGGTGCATAGGAGGAGGTGGGGGAGGGGGAAGAGGAGGGCCCATGCCCATGGGTCCAGCCCTACCTCGAGGACCTCTAAGGTCAGGGTAAGGACGCATCCTCCCCATTCCTCTGCAAGGCAAGAAGGCGCAGCATAATTTATCTAAATTGACACATGTAATGGATCAAAAGTTAAGTATTTAAAATGCATCTAAATACTGAAATACTCAGTAGTGGCTGTCTATAAGCATTTCCTTTTTATGTTTACCAACTGAAAATATGTGTTTAGAAACTAACCAAGTTATAAAACTTACATATTACAGAACATCAACACTATGCATGTGTCAGACATCAATAAAAGTACCTCATGGGCCCAAATCCATTCATGGCTCCATCCTTTACTCGACCCCTTCCAGGTCCTGGTGGCCCAAAGCCTTTCATCATGCCCCGCCCACCACGCATGCCACCTCTACTCATACGTCCCCCTCGCCCACGGCCTTTGGCCCCACGACCCCTGAAGGAAGATAACAAAGGGAAAACTGACACTGTCCTTCTAGTTCAGGTTTGGTCTTGTTAAGCTGTAATAAATTAAAAAAAAAACAAAAAAAAAACACTGACGCACTTTAATTTTTTTTATATCTAATCTTGCATAAAACCACAGGAATTGTCATGTTGTCAAATAGTAAGGCATTTAGACTACATAAATAGATATGGGTGTGAAGAGATGCATCTTTAAATCATTATAAAGAAAATCTGCAGGACCTGATTAAGTATTAGTAGAAAACTACTACATTAATTACTGTGACTTGCTGTGGTTAAATTAAAAATCTGCTGGAGATCAAAGAACAAGAAAAACATGTATGCATCCATTAAAATACAACAGAGTCCAGGTTGAAGATTTAATGTGAAATCTATAACAATCATTTAACACCAGGCTAAAAAAAAGTTAAGCTTTTACAGATTATATCTGTGACACAGTATGACCTCTCTCAGTTGCTGCCACTATAGGACAAAACAGTAAACTATTTATAGCATATGACCTTGCCATGACAGTTTCCTATAGACATATCTGAAAGATGAAGCAGAAGAAAAAGACCTAAACTCGAACAACCGGCATGTGTACACAAATGAAACAGGAGACTGTAACAGACAGCAGGACAGACCTGGATTTGAGTTGGATTACATGTTTCTCTGAGTCATCCATGGAAGTTTCTGTGACTCTCTCTTCTGTGTCCGTGTCCATCTGAAACAATCCCAAGTCAATAGTTATGTGCAGAAGATCAGCAGTTATAAGTACTAGATTCATACTTGTACCTGTGATTTTTCACAAGTACAAAACATAATGATATAGATATAGACAATGAACACCATCACGAACAGAAGAGCTGCGTTCAAACATAATATTTTTTAAGTGTTTGTTATGTAATGCTGGAAACTGCACTGCAATGTTTTTGACTTGTATTCTAATATACTGAGAGACACTTCATTTTCTGCATTCTGGTGAGTTTTTTACACTAATTTGTATGTTGTCTGCATAAGTACACAGGAAATGCCTTTAATCAATTTATTTCTTCAAGACTAATAAAACAGAACAATAAAGAACTAGAAGATAACTGTATATATGAAGAGATATAACGCAGTCAGTCTCCCTGGTGTTCTGTTTCACTTTTAAATGATTACTCTCCACTTTCCTCGTGTTTGTGTGCTGCTGAATCAGCACAAATACAGGCAGGATTTACTCGTCTATCCTTCCTTTGGATTGCTCTGTTCCAATTTTGAGTCTGTGTGTAATTGCCTGGCAAGTTTGTGTAATTGCGTTTTATTAACAGGCTGATTAAATACTCATGTGGCACCTCTTCAGCTCTCTTAAAAATTAAATCATGTCATACATTTTTATATCCTGGACTTTAATAGCTTAAATATATTTCAACAAGACATCGGCTCATGTTTGCTCATTCTAAAAACTCATCCTGCTGAAAGCTAAAAGATCTAACGCATTACCTTAAGATTAGTTAACCACTACCAACCCCAGGTTATAAACAATAGGCTCAAAACCTTCAAACAGGAGTAATTACAGTCCTGTGTTATTTTTATTTTTGGAGGAGGGTGTGGGCTATCAAAAAGATCAGAATACATCAGAAGAGATCAGAATTTACTATGATACAAAGGCAATCTTGTTACACAGAAATTCTATAATAAAGATATGCACCAAAACCTCCTCATGGTTGCTGGGTGGATAAAACTTAACCACACTGACAAAGACTAACACTGAGGACATGTCCTGTTTAATTTACCTGTATTTTTGACTTCATTAGTCTTACATAATAAACACAAAACGGAACATATTTTTACATTTTTCTGTAAGTCTAGTTAATATCATTACCCTTTCTCTTAACTTTATCGTTTTGTCACACCCACTTTTAGTCAATGCATAAATTTGATCACTGAATATTTTTATGCTTAATAAAGTCTACAGCTAAATCTCCCGAGAGTTATTTCCATTAGTTTATTATCCTCATTTTGCAATAATGAGGGATGAGTCGCTCATTCTACACCCACCTAAATATCCATTTAAGCCAGGATGTAGACGGAAAGTACACTGTTCTGCTTATGATTTATTATATAGAGAGATTTGTATGTAACAGGTCCAGTGGCTGAGCCACACACTTAAAATGTTTAATGGCCATGAACATGGCATGAAGCACACTCGTTCATACGTACATTTTACAGTGATATTTTGAAGACAGAAAGCCTGCAAAGCCAAAGGCACGTCGAGCGTCATGGAAACAATTTTATCCCGATCCTAGGAGGCAGCTGAGGTTGTGTGAGCTTTTAAATATCAAGCTAGCAGCAGCGGCCGAGGGGGTTGGGGACGACCTGTGCGACAAATACAGTTCGAGCCTCTAATAATACTTCTTAATACCCCTCATTAATAGTAGCAAATAGTGAGCCCAGCCGGCTAAAATATACACGTAAAGCCATAAAGGGCCCCGTCTAACTCCTGGAACTTCCAGGGCAGGTATGACAGAATTACGCTATGTTGCAAATTTTTTAAAGAACAGTCTAATATAAACAAATTTCAAAGACACATTTAATGATATTTTCCTAATTGAAAATATAAACAGAATAAACTTCAGTGACAAGCGTGTGATTAAGCTAAACGTTAGTCATCCAAGAAAGGGGCGTTTCTGTAGATTTTTTTGACGCTTCTGGAATGACTTACTTCAAATCGGTGACGCCGGTGAGGTAGATTAAAAAACGATATGGTTTTTGTGATTCTTAAAAAAATGGAAAAAAAATAGAAAAATAAAAAATATAGATATATACAAAATTTTTAGCAACTCTCGTACCTTCGATGGGCTTTGAAATGGCGGCTTAAACAGACATCCCAGGTTGGGATTTCTTTGTGAAGAGACGCTCGCTTCCAAAGTCACGCCCACCAGGAATAAATGTTTAAACTTGATTGGTTCATTGGTACCGTCATTTAGGCCAAGGTTCGCTTTCTGGGATTCTGATTGGTTGACTCGGCTAACGTGCTTCCAATGGTCTCCAGCCTTGAAAACGGTTCAGTAATTAAACGGCCCACACGTTCAACACATTACACACGTTTATTGAAGATTGAGGGGAAAAGCATGACTGTAGAACTCATTTGGATTAAAACAGCCGATGAATGCAGAACATTTAGCAGTATACAAATCGACCTGTTTTAGTATTTGAGGAAAAACACAAAATTCACACAGCAAAACGTTACCAATTCTCTTAAATTCTAAAAAATAAAATAAAATAAAAACAGGAGGGTAAAAGTACGAATCAAGTACGACGACTCTTCTCCAAATTCTGTCAACATAAACACTGAGTTCATAATTTCAACAAAAGTATCCCTCATATACAGAAAATATCTGGCAAGTGCAAGTAAAGTAAACAATATTTACATCATAACTGTTAAAAAATAAGAGGAAAGTATTAAAAGAAACAGATAAAGAAACTTCACGAAATGTCCAAATACGGTCCATTTTCAGTGCCTTTACGTGCGACTCAGGAGGTCTGCAAGCTTGTTGATGTATTCAATGGTGTATTTGAGCGTCTGTATCTTGGTCAGGGGCTGCCCTCTTTTGCTGTAGTCCGGCGGCAGGTAGTCCCGAAGCTGGTGCAAAGCCTCTGCGAGGCTCCTCATCCGCATCTTCTCCCGCTCGCTGGCCTTCATGCGTCTTTTGGTGGACATCTTTGGCTTGCCTTGCCTTTGCGCCGGTGGTGCAGTCACTTCTCGGCTCGTGAAGGTGAAGGAGAAGTCTTTGATCTCCCGATGCTGGCTGGAGTAGCACATCTCCGGTGAAGAGCACACTGACTCCCTCTGTGACTCAGGTGAAGTGGGCTGAGGTGACTCTTGGTTTTCTCCAAAGGCGCTCTCATGGCACTTCCACTCAGACAATATTTCAGCTGTAACCACATCCAGGTTCATGTTGGATATCCAGGCGTCCAAGCAGCGACGGATGGCATTCAGGGTTTCGGCAGGGAGAGTGTGTGAAAGTGATTTGGCCAAAGTGGTTTTATACAGAAGCTGATCTCCGGAGGTTTAAAGGTTCACAGCTGTAGCGACAAAAAAAAAAAGTTCAAAGAAACTCGCAAGTGCCAAAATGCGACCTTCCCGGAGGACATGGTTCGTTAGTCTATCACTGGGGTGTGAATAAGGCTAAATAGAGGGATAATGTGATAGAAAGAAAAATAATTAGATTCCTTTACACTTTAAAGTCTCCCTGACGACAATTATCAGTTTGATGTGATTTGTCTAATGAAGGATGCTGCTTCACCTGGGATCTTCACGCCTCTCAGGCAAAGCAAGCCTGCTTGTGTCTTCAGTGTGGACGTTAACATAAATAAATAAAGACCAGAATAAACTTTGGAAAAAGATAAACTTGCAGAGCCAAACTCTTTATCCTGTCTGAAAATTCTTAAAAGTGACTGTCCTTGTACTTTAACCTCCTTTAAATGTGTACAAATCCTACTAACTCTACTTTACCGCACCAACTGGACATGAAAAACTAATATTTTATGTCCTAAGCTTTTATTCTAATAATAATATAAAACAAATAAGATTAAAGAGCCAGTGTTATAGGACAGAGTTGTTATTTGGGCAGAGGATGCAGCTGTCACCAAGCTCCTGCCAGACCTTTCATGTCTGAAAAGGTGTGAGGCCTCACTCAGGATCAAGGGGACCAACTCTGGTGGGTTGTAAAAATCCAATGGCTCAGCCTCCTCCGTGCCTCCTGTCAGCTGCAGGGTCTCCTCCCTGCAACTCTGTCAAACAGCGGTGGGAGAAAATGAGAACATGAGGTGCCATCAGTGAGTATTTAACACTTAACCTCTGCTTATCCAAAACCTCCTTCTGGTGCATTAAAATTAAACCTCATTCTTCATTAGTATTAAATATGTTAAACTTTATTTGTGCACAGTGGTCTCCTCTGTTTTAGAGAAAGCTTCATTCACAGTAAGTTTATGGCAAAATCTATTCACGTGTCTTGGTTAACAGGTTCGTATATAAAACATTAAAAGACTGAAAATGACTGTAACTCAAAGATATTAGAATCATAATTGTGAGACAATGAAAAGCAGACATTTTTAATATTAATAATTAATATGCTCAATATTGAGTCATTTTCTCAGAAGTTTGAGTTAGTAAGGTGAAACTTTGAAATAATAACCAGTAACTGACTTAAGGATGAAAACAATGTGTTTTCTTTTTTTTTTCCAATGGCAGAAACAAGCTTCCATACTTAAGTCAGATTCTGTTGAGTGTTTTGAATTCATTAAAATTTCTGGTTATTATCTCAAAATTTGACCTTACTATATCAAACATCTGAGAAAATAACTCAATATGGAGAAAATAACATGAAATTTCAAGTTGTTATGTTGGAATTTTGAGAAAATATCCAGAAATTTGGGGATTACTATCTTAAAATTTCAGGTTATTATTGCAAAATTTTGGATTATGGATGGAAAAAAAGATTTTTATTTTTTTAGTGACAGAAAAAGCTTCTGCTGAGTGTGGTTTTACATTTATTATGGAAGCTTGTTTCTGCCACTGGAAAGTCAAAAATTTGGATTACTATCTGAAAATTTCAACTTCCTGACTCAAACGTAGGAGAAAATAACTTGAAATATCCCATTATTAATTTGAAATTTTGAGATAACCTGAAATCTTGACTTATATACTGTAAAAGGTTTTTGGATTTTTTTCAGTGGCAACAAAAAAACACAAGCTTCCATATCAAATATTTGAGCTTATGTTACAAGTGTTTCCAAAGTCCAGAGTAAACTTTCAGTGTTAAAAGAGCAACAGCTTACATGTTTTTGTCCTTTGTCGTGTAACCACACTGATTACTTCTGAAATTTCAGCCTCAGTCTCTCTGCCAGTGGCAGCGGACTCTCGCTACAAATCACAGAGTCGTCGCTCTCTGACACGGTGATGGGTGAGGCTGGAGTGGGAAGGAACACGTTGGCACCCACATCAGCTGCTGGGACATCCTGGCAGTTGTTTTCAGTTGATACAGGTGTGCTGTTATTTTCAAAATGTTTGCTCTGAGGTTTTTGTTTTGCTAAATGAAGGCTCCGAGCGGGTTTTGCAGTTGGTTGGGTCGCTGCGTGTGAAGCAACTGGTTTCAGAGGGAAGTCTGAAACAAAGCTGCCTTTGAGTTTGTGTTTAGGTTTTGTTTTTGTCCGTCTTTGAGGTCCACACTTCTGGTTCTCCACGTCGCTGTCCTCGCTGGATGAACGAACGCTCATACACACACTCTTTTTGGTGGTCTGTGGCATGCTCTCGTCCTTCTTGTCACTTGTACCTGGGTTAGAGTGGCACCTCTGTGGTGGGACAACCAATGACTGAATAGCTGTCCTGACAAATTTATATTTGTGTGGCGGCTTTTTGGAGTCGTTAAATGTGTCTTTGGCTTTACTTTGAGCCGGGGCACCTGGCTTTTCTATCTGGGGTTTTTCTGCACGTGCTTCATTTTTCTTAACAGCAGATTCTTTGCTAACCTCACTGGAAATGTGTCCACTGGGTTTTGACTTGACTGCATCATTGCATACCTGATTCACGATTTTGGCTGTATTCTTCATGAGCACCCGCTCCCTTAGAGGACACTCTGAGTAACAGAGCTCTGGAGCAGATCTGGAGTCTACTGGTTTGACATCAGGTGAGATTTTCTGCTCTGTTTTTTGACTCTTTGTTTCACCGTCTGTGGTTTTATTTAGCTCTGGACCAGTGGAGTGGCTGGTAGCTACTTGTTGGGATGGAGAAGATGTGAAGGACAAAGCATCCCAGTCGATATCACTCAGGTGTAGCGCTTCAATTACAGCAGAGACAGAAGGTGAAGCAACTGGCTCAGAGTCAGCACGAGACAGAGGAGTATTGGGGCAATCACTCACGCTGGAGCGATCATCTTTTCCTCTTTCATTCTGCTTATGGCTCACCGGTGTGACCAAAATCACAACCTCTGGTTCATCTGTGCTTGCCAACGTAGGGAGCAGCTTTGGCTGTTGAGTCATAGAATTCGATGAAGAGGAACTCTGAAGAGTCATCTGAGCCAAGAGGTCTGATAAACCATCCGAGGGCTTCTCCTTTTTACTTTTTGGCTTCTTTTCTGTAAAAGAAGACACGTTATCAGAAGATTATCTGAATTAGTTTCCTGTTAATCCTAATACTTTTTCAGTGTCTGTGCCTAGTTTTCCTGCAAACTAGGAATTAAATCTAGATAGCAGTGATGATTTGTGTGTTCAAAGCTCAGTTTGTATAAAACGAAAACAGAACCTATGAGATAGCTGAATCAAGGCCTCTGCTGTGAACCAGCTACATTTGCATGTGTCCCAGCTGCTATAATAAACAGTGTTGAGACGCAAGTTTAGGATGCAAGTGTCTTTGATCGGGATGGCCTTGTCATAGCAGAGAAGATTTTAGCTATGTGTAAAGCACATAGCTAAAATGGACTTTGTGCATTTAAAGTGAATATCATAAATCACTGTCTTACTCTTTGTCTTGTTCTCTTCAGCCAGAGCTTTGTGTCTGAGGTAGATCTCCACCAGCTCAGGGTAGGCCACACAAAACAGAGACTCCTCCTCCACCGTCCTCACCTCACGCTGTTCCTCTGCAGGCCGATCCTCAGGAAACACAAAATGTTCTGCAGAACAGACATCAACATCAGCTCCAACTTCTCACACTGAAGTATTTAAACTCCTCAAACTTTTCATATTTGTTGCCTTAAAAAGTGAGTAATAAATTCAAATATCTAAATGTCCATTAATGTCCTGTTCACTGATCATTGCAGTTCTCAGCACTTTTGTTCTTGTTATTAAGGCACCAGGAAGTAGAAATTTTGAGAGACAATGTCCTTGTGAAATTAAGCTATTTTTAGATTAATATGCAACTTATTTACATATTATTTACTTATTTTAAACCATGACAAAATTATCAGATTATGATACAGTTAGCTGAAAAAAAAAAAAAAAGTAGTTATGACAGTTTTTGTAGTTTTGCTTATGTACGCCACCACATTGTTTTAAATCAAACAATCAAGATGTGATTGTAGAGACGACTTTCAGCTTAAATTCAAGAGGCTGTACAGAAATCCTGTAGTGTCAGCCACTTTTATGCACAGTTCCCTGTTTTCAGAAGTTCAAAATTAACTGAACAAATTTATAATTTAAATGATGATTGTTTTTAATACTTTGGTAAAATCCTTTGCAGTCAATGAATGGCCGTTTCCTCCCTTGAGATGCTCTGCTAGGCACCGTCTGAATATCCAACTTCTTTGCCTATTGTTCACCAACCTTTTGGGTTGCTTTTGCACTATGCTTTGGGTCATTATCGATTTGAATTGTGAAGCACTGTCTGATCCACTTTGCAGCATTTGGCCAAATCCTACATCTATCAGCAGTCACATCATCAATAAACATTTGTAAATTAGTTACACTGGCAGCCATACAAGCCCATGTCATAACATTACCTCCACCATGCTTGACAGATGATCTGATGTACTTTGGATACTTAGCCATTTTCTCTTTCTCTTCTCAAATCCTGGTACAACTTAATATTGGTTTTATGTCTAATGTCTAATTTGGCCCTCTTGTTCTTGACTGTAACCAGTGGGTTGCACGTTGTTAATGATCCCTCAATATCCATTCATGAAGGTGCCTCTTGATTGTAGGCCATGTTTTGGAGTTGTTTTTCTTAGCCATGGAAATGAGTCTGTCATGATGTACTTTAGCTGTCTTCTGTGGTCTTGCAGTCCTTTTGGTATTGCTGAGCTGATCAGTTCACTAATTCTTTTTAAGATTGCACCAGATTTTAGATTTGGCCATGCCTAAATATTTTGCAAACTCTCTAATAGGTTTATTTTGTTGGGATCTTTTTGTTTGTTTTGTTTTAGTGTAATGATGGCTTTATCTGGGATAAAAACCTCTGTCACATTAAACATGTGGAGCTCCCTGGTGTGGCAACCCCTTGTGAGGAAGGAGCAGTTGGCTTCCTTCAATTACACTGGCATCTCTTTTGTGGCTCATATTGAGTTGCAGTGAAAAGCTAAAAAATACACATTGAACACTTGGAATACACTCCAGATCCTTTATTTGCTTAATTTGTCATGGAACATCAAGGGGACGGGCCTTACCCAGCCATGAAACTGCCTGTCAGTTAACAAAATTACCAAATTTTGAGCCTCTCGGAGGCCCGTGCATAAAAACCGCTGCAATTCCTGAACAGTTAATGTAGCACTTTTGTAAAACACCTCAAGTTGAAACTTAATGTCTGCAGCCAATCACATATTCATCGTCCAAATTAAAATATGCCGTGGTAGAGTATGAAGACAAGCTTACTTATGGAGCCAACTGTATTTACCCTGAGGAATAGAATTTACAGCCACTAATCAAACTGTAAATCACTATTTCTGATATAAAAACATAGATTTGTCATTTTTACTTCAACTGGTGTTACTTCAAAATACGTATTCAGCTCTGTCATTTCTACATTTATATCCTTCCTCTGATGTAGAACAATCCAAGTTAGCTGAGATTTTCTGACGCCACTCACATCAGACAGGCTTGTTAGTTAAGGGGGCTTTAATATGACAGATTTCCCAGCTCAGGGAGGAAGCCACTTTAGCACCTAGTGCCTGTTGTGACTGATCTGTCACCTCTGAACCCCACCTCACAGCCAGTCACTAACAGACAACTCGGTGACGAGCACCCTGCACCCCAACCTCCACTAAACACAGTACTACTGTCACTCAAATCAGCTTTTTATTCTTGAGTGTCACTTTTATTCCCCTTCTATTGTATGCTGTGAGTAAATTGTGCCTTTTTCCCCATCATGGGATTTAAACTGACCTGGTGTTCTCCAGATGACTTCAAAGCAAGCAACGCCATTCCTCACTCTTGGTTTAAATATTCTTTAGCATGAAAAAAAGGTTGAAAGTTAAGAATGTAAAGCTGTTATAATAACAATGTCATAAAAGTGATAATTTATCTGACATTAAAAACTGTAACACTACCGGATGGGCTCAACTTGGCAGGACATGTCTGTTCCATATTTTCGGTTCATCAGCTCAGCGTAGGTCATCAACACTAGCACCTTTTCGCTGGTGTAGTGCTTCGGCCACTCCATCTTATCATAGGCGAATTTCTAGAGACACAAAACGTAAATGTTTACACGCAGCCCGCCGAACAGATGACCTTACACTTAATAATTTACAAACCCATTAACCTGGATCAGCAGCATATTTGGCTTCCTCCTCTTAAAATGTGACACAGGCTGATCTTTGGAAACCAGAAACTCACGAATGATCTGCAAGACATGGTTTAAGCGTTAAAAATGACTCAAATTATTTGTCAAGTTATTAATAAAAAATAAAATAGAAAGATCAAAATGTACCTCAGTGAAAGGGAAATGCTGACTTGCCAGTGTTTTCCTGCAAAAAAGAACTTGTCTGTTTAGCTTAATAGTTATTAAATAGCAGAAAATCAGCTTTGACATTCTGAATTGCCATTCACCTCCTGATGTTTGCCTCAAAAGACAAGGCCTGGCGAGTCTGTTCGTAGCGGTGCCAGTCACACGGACACTGGTAATCGAAATCCTGAGGCTGACAGAAGCGATTACTGCCGCAGAGCACACATCCGCGGGACTCGTGAGTCTTAGCTGATCCTGATAACGAAAGAATAACAGTCAGTAAGGGGTCTCAGATGCTGAAATCTCTCACATACTTGCATGTTTTGACGTGACAGTTTAAAAGGCTTTAAAATAGCCACAGGATCAGGAGTGGAGGTCAGAGTTCAAAGCAGGGCACCACTCACCAGGATGTCGACACAAGTTGCAGTGAGGAACCTTCTTTACACCTCCTTCAAACACTTCTGTGGTCTCTTCATTCCACTGGATGAACCTGTAGTTATCAGAAAGAACACGAACACAACCTTTAACTCGGGCTACGTAGAGAGAAACTGCTTAGCTACATTCACGTGTGTTTGTATTTTCTACCTCTGTAGGAGTGTTTGTCCTTTCAGTGTCTGAATGAGCCTCAGAGCCTGCTCTTTGCCAACACCTGGTATGCCCTTATGGAAACAGGAAAGCATTCAGTAAACAAAAAGCATTGATACTACAGATTTTCCTTTAGCCGATTTTAGATTAAGGTGTCTTCACTACCTTGGGAATATAATCACAGCCAAGGAGAATGGCCAGACCGACAAGATTCTCTCTGGACAGATTTAAGTCTGTTTGCACTCGAGAAGTCTGGTAACAGTCCACCTGAGGGTCCTGCAGTATAAAATACATGCAGGTCAGTGAATGATAGCTTCAAGGCTGCAGGATTTCCAAACCATCTGTAGCGTAATTACACAAGTAACCGCATCTTATTACTCCAAAGAGGTTTTTCTTAAGATTAACTTCCACAGACATACTTTACTGTTCATGTTGAAGTTCCTGTACACAGTACGGGCTCCATACAAGAAAGCGTCTCCATCGTTAGTGATGCAGCCGTCCACCAGGCCCTGCGAGTCCAGGTAGGCACACATGGCCTCAGCCTCTCCAGCAGCTGTCACCCACGGTACACCCAGGTAGTCCAACATCTCTGCACACTACAGAGGGAGTACAAAGAGATGTAAGGCCACTGGAGGTAACAATTACAAACGAGAAATTTAGCCCAGGAGTTCAAATATTTGATTTTATTTACAACTTAACCATGAAAAGGTAAATAAAAATATTGTTGCCTGACAAAAAAACACAATTTGTCATACATTTTCAAATAGACTTTCATATTTTCATGTAAATTTGCCAGTTATTTCCTACAGGTGTAATATAAAAATGTTTCTGTACATGTTTATTGTTGTTTTTTCTTTATTTCTCAAAAATCTAACTTCTTTCATGAAGCTTCTAAATCTGACTTTAATTCTTGCCAGTTTGCCATTTTTGTCCTTATAACTTCATGTTGTTCCTCCAAATTTAAAAAATGTAAAAAAAAAAAGTTAATCTAAATGTTTAAATTATTATTAACTATTTTCTTCTGTTTGCTGGTATGTTTCTTGTGAATTTATAATGTTTTCTCTAAATGTGACCATTTTTTTCTAGTAAAATGGTGGTTTCTCATCATTGTTTTTATATTAATCATTTTACATTTTTCTCTAAACTTGACAGATCTTCCTTACATTCCTAACATGCTTTTTCATCTAAATTGGACCGGCTTTAAAAAAAAAAAATGCCGTCGTAGCAAGCTGAAAAGTGGGCAGAGATAACCACAGACGTTTTCTTTTGAGCAGGAGATTACAGACCTACCTCTCTCAGCACGGCTTTAAAGCGCCCCCTGCTGGTGCCTGTTGCAAACTTCGGAGCAGTGCTCTTTTTGAAGCCTCCATATCTTGTTTCTGTCCTCTTGTTCATGGTTTCTGCTTTAATTTTTGGAGCCTCTCCTTCCATAACAAACACGAGCTTCACCCCCATCAGTGTGAGGGATGATACCCTGAAAAATAAATTCCTGGATACACCGTGGAGTAAGAAAAGCTTTTAAATTTATAGTTACTTGGAGGCAACATCACAATGAGTTTATTATGAGGACATTACCTCAGATGGGGCTTCGTGACTCTCCCCATCATTGCTTGGACGTGCTGGGCTTCGCACACCCACAAACTCAGGTCGACTGCCAGCGTCTTTCCGCTCAAACTGTACAGAGGCACCGACTCACGAACCGGCTCCACGATAGACCACAAATCCTGAACGCCCATATTTACACACAAGTGGATTTTAACCAATTAAAAACGGAGAAATGTATTTTAAAAACCCCCAATGTTACAACAACAAAAACTGTACAGCAAGTCGGAGTTTTCGAACTGTGGCGCCATTGGGCCGCGTCCCATTTTGTTAAAGGTCTACGTACTAACATTGCCTTGTTTCTGCATTAATTGGCTTTGCTCTGAAAACAAAGTAGATGAGAGGTTTACACTGCATCTACAAGGTGATAGTCGTTATATTTATTAACAGATTAATTTAGCTTTAAATAAACAATAAATTATGAAGGACAAAGTAGCAATGAAGGAAACAGTCCCCAGAGTCGGTCGAAGCCCGGCGCACTAAATAAGACGTCATATTAAAGCGCCTTCAAATCCTCGTTGCTATGGATACGAGGCACCGTTTACAGTGAATTGTCTGTTTACTGTCGCTCTCTTTTCAACCATGGACTCAAAAATGCTCATTGAAATTGTGGGTGTGCTTAAAGACTGCAGTTTCCACGTTGCTAAAAGCATCGCCGAGGTACACTAACGCTTTCTCTGGTTTAATTTCACCTAACCTGTTGACCTTTCACCCGTATCTGTCCACTGTGCTCAACAGGGACTAAAACAGCAGTTTCCTGCGGCGTTTCTGGATCCAGAAATTAGGCCACTTTTTGAATTTGAGTGGCACGGGTATCTCTGCGACAAGAAGAGGGTATGTAACAAAATGTTTTTTGCTTTGTAAAAACTGGCAAAAACTAAAACTTAAACCTGCCCCCTGATAAATACTTTCCCTGATGATGATGATAATAATAATAATAATAATAATAATAATAATAATAATAATAATAATAATAATAATAATAATAATAATAATAATAAGATACTAAACCAAACACTGAAATTAATTTTAAAAAATTAAAAAGAAAGTAACACTAGACGTTTCTTCCTGTTACAATGGTGCTTTTCTTTCCCACTGTCACCAAGTTCTATGTATGTGATCTGAAATGCAAGCAGATGAGGTGCTGTGGCAAAATCCTAAAAGGAGCAGCTGAAAGAAGAATGAGCTCAAAGATCAATTTCTTGGACATTTTTAATAGATCCAACTATTTTTTCCATCTGTGCATCAAAATTGTTGATTGGTTTCTCTTAATTTCCTCTTACTCATAGATAACTCAAAAGTTTGAGATAATAACCTGAAATTATTATATACACAGACTCAGCAGGCAGGATTTAACATAAGGTATTTAATGGTGGATTGAAAAAAAAAAAGCCAAACAGAATTTGACAGGGAACACACGATGGAAGGCAACAGACATCAGAACAAGGACAAAGGGAAGACTGAAGCAATACATACACAAAAACACAGACACAGAGAACAATCGGGGAAGTGGAAACAGCTGAGAAATTAGACACGGGGAGCGATGATGATCAGGGTGCATTCCAAAAGCCCTTCCTATCTCTTTTTCCTAACGTCATCAAGGTCAAGAAAAGGTGGGTAGGAGAACTGATAAGAGAAGAGCAGTGCTTTGAGAAAAAGGAAAATTAAAGCAAGATTTACTCATGTCTGCACCATGCAGAGCTGGCTTCTGATGTTACAAAGCTGCTGGAGCTACTCAAGTGGCACAAAGTCCACTTTGTGACTGAAAGTTGTAAACAGGAATATTTTTGCGGCTGGCCTTTATTGTCTATGTATGTGTAGAAATTTCACTTTCTTGAGGAGAATATTTAAACTAAATGTGATTCACAAAATCTGCAGCACACAATATACGGAAAAATTGCACAACATACAACACTTGGGCATGTTGTGGTTTCGATTGTTGTTATAAGTAGGGTTTATTTTTAGGAAGGAGAGATGTTATCCAAACAAGTGCGTAATCAGTGCTTTGCATTAACGCAAAGCTGTGAGCGAACTCTTCACTCAGTCCTCATACTGAGGATTCAATAATAATAACAATGCATTGTATTTATGGAGAGCTTTAGAAATACTTAAAGACACTTTACAAGCAATTAAATAAGAAAATCACAGTATGGATAAAATAAAACAGTTAGAAAGAAATCATAGAATTAAAACTCAAAGCATAATAAAATTAAAATGAAACAGAATAGCTAAGCTTCAAAAGATGTGTTTTAAGGCTGGCTTTAGACATAGGGAACGATTCAATGTTGTGAATGTGGTGAGAGAGTTCCAAGGACAAGGGACCACGTGGCGGAAAGCTCTAATGCCCAGAGTGGTCGGGCGAGGAGTAACTCCAAGTGTGAATGAGTGGCAATGTGCAGAAGGTCAGAGAGAGATGGAGGTCCGAGGTTATGGAGAAACTTGTGATCTTATGTTAAATAATGTTTTGTGTTCTTCTGCACGTTGTACAAGTCAGCTGTTCCATATAAACATATTAGAGGATTATATGGTGGAATAGTTTCTCTTCTAAAATTCCCTATATTAATCACTTATCCCAGCTGACCTGAAGTGAAAATTAATTTTGGATAATCATGAAGCCTACAATGCAATAACACACCTTGCTAACATATGCAGAACCTTAAACATTCGTAATCTTAAGCCATTCATATGAAAGCCAAAAGACATTACTATAGTTGCACTAGGTCCTCATTTACATCAAGTGTAAATACCTTGGCTGCAATACATCATGTCAGGTTTCACTCTCTGGTAGACAAAGTTTGACACATAAACTTTGTCTACTATCAAAAATAAAAGAGTAAATAACATACACAAGTCAAGATTAACCCTGTGACAGACTGGCGACCTGTCCAGGGTGTACCCTGCCTCTCGCCCTATGACAGCTGGATTAGGCTCCAGTGACCCTGAAAAGGATAAGCAGAAGGGAATGGGATGGATGGATGGATGAAGTCAGGATTAAGACATGACGCAGCAATAAAGAAACATGGAGACATGACTAACTGGGGAGACAGAATTGGATCACAAAAGATGATAACTAAAGATTATGTGACTGAATGAGGAACAGACTGGAAACACAGGGGAGCAAGCACTGAAAGGACAAAATACATCAAATTACAAAATCAAAAAAAAACATGAGCTCACAGAAAACTCATAACATCCCAAAACTCAAAAAACTGAAATACCCAGAACCATGAAACATTATTTCAGTATTATTGTTGTTATCAGGAAAATACGAGAGAGAGAGAGAGACAGAGAGAAAGCGAGCACTATCACAATATTATATATAATATTAACAGAAATTCGCTCTTTCAAAGGTCATTTGAATATGTTACTTGGGGTCATACCTGAGGAATAACACACATGACCTATTTTAGACTTCTTTTAAGGATATTTGTGTCTTATAAATGTGAAGCTGCATATAAAATATCAGTCTAATCCTGCCTGGAAAACTGTGTTTTTACAGGTTTCCATATCTGCTGTCGGACATCTCGACCGGACATCCAAATTCTTGAAGCATCATCACTATTTTCTAACTTGAGCTCAGTATAGGCATAGTACCAGGTGCTAAGCCTCTTACAGTCTGAAGAAGGATGATAATATTTAGTTAGGGGTTAACTCAACCCGACTGCTGTCAGATAGAAATAGATTGTATGGACAAATGTGACACTGACATAATTAATTAATGTGGAAAAGTTATTTGTAAATGTAGCGGAAGTTAAAATGCAGTCTTTCCTTTGAAATATAGAAATTTAGCTGTTGTTCGATGGCATCATCTGAAATGAGTGATGGTGTTATAAATAGTGGAGGTGAACGTGTGGACGGCAGCAGGTTTCTGGGGGTTCTTGATGCTCTAAACCTACACAGTAAAATACTGCTGTGATTTATGACGTTACGGCTATTCTGGAACGCTGAATCACAGCACGCTCATTGTTGTTCCAAACTTGTGATTCAAGGAGCTGCGTGGTGAAGTGTGGCAGTACTCCAGCAGCCTGATGTGCTTTCTGAACGGCCGTCTCCTCGGTGATGAAAAGGATCTCGCCAGCTGGGCCGAGAATCAGTGGGGTTTCACTTTCGCCCGGCCGCAAGCTTTCTACACGATTCTTGCTGAGGAGTACTACATCGAACACCTCCAGAAAACTGGGGCAAGTCACGCAAACACTGTCACTTAAATATCCAATATAGGTAAAAATATGTTGACCAGAGAAGTCAAATTCATTTTACAATATTTAAATATTAAATATTATATTAAATATTAAAATATTTTTATTATTTTACAGAACCTCTCTGTAAAAAGTCTGTAAAATTCATTTTTTTCTGCTAAAAACAGAAATTTTTGTAGTACATAGTTGAAAAGGTGAATTTTAGTGTCATCTATTTCATTACTTTTGTGTACTATGCTCATGGGAGAGGTATTTATCAAAAATACAAAAATACAGAATTTACACCCTCCTTCATGTTTCCTAAGCTCTCCAGTGTGCCAGATTGGAGTCTTTGCCAGGCCATTTCTGGCCCCCAGGCCTTGTGTTTTACAGCCCTGATATAGACAGTTTATTTACATTCTGTATTGGGAATCAAGGAGCAAATCAGCACCGTATATTTAGTTGTTATTTCATTAGTAAAAAAAAAGTGGCTCATTAAGTGTATCTTTCTGATGACTGTTTAAAGTCGCGAATATGATTTGAAAACCAATTAATGTAAGATTCTTTCGAAAAATGTTGGGATGCAGCACATTTTATACCTAATCAAAATAACTAAAGGGAGCACACACTCAATATTAAAACTTTATTGTTGAAAAATGTATTTGATGACAACATCGTGTTTGGGAGGGGAAAAAAGCGCTCGAGGTGTATAAATAGTCTCGTGTTCTTCTTTCAGTGTTCTAAGCTTATGTCTTTCTTTTTCACTGTTTCTTTCCTTGGGGCTCTTCAGTTCAGTCAGCTACTTCAACCTGTTTGGATTACACACTTTATCTCTGGCAGTACTGCTCATGTCTGGTGTAACTCCATGCCTTTCCAGATATTTTGCATTGTGCATTTGAGTCCACCTCTCACTATATAAAATATTCAACATGCCTCTGCTCTTTCACTGTAGCATCAGTTTGTCTTCATGGATGTTGAGATTGCGGGAGAACCTGCGGGGAGGTTAATGTTTGAGGTGAGCCAACTTTGACACATAAGGCATAGGATCCAAACTCATTGGCATCCTGCTACTTTTCAAGGATCTTTTAAGACAGTCAGTCTAAACATTGGACTGGAAATATTGGAAATATTTGATTATTACAGATGTGATGTGACAGATGTGTTTCCCCTGCTCTGCTCAGCTCTTCTCAGATATTTGTCCAAAGACATCCAAGAACTTTGAGGGTCTGTGCACAGGAGAGCAAGGACTGTCACAGAGTGGCTTCCCACTCTGCTATAAAGGCTCTCTGTTTCATCGGATTGTGCCCAATGGATGGGTGCAGGGTGGAGGTACACATGTATTAAAAAAATATATATATATAATGTGACATCATACTTAAATATAGATATAGAAAATTTCACGATCTGTGATATATTAAACACTCTCATAAATATGTTGATAAACTGTTTAGATAGTTTTAATGGATTCATTAAATGTATTCATTAAAGTCAGCAGTACAGTTGTGGCTGTACCTATAAATTTTGCAGATATTTCTCCAGAGAGGAAAGGAAATGGAGGCGAGTCAATCTACGGGCTAATGTTTGAAGGTATGCTCTACAGCGTTATGTTTAGAACATACTATATAACTACACTATTGGACTATGATGTCCATAGACAACATTGTGATATGTAGGGAGAGTTGGGAGTGAGTGGAAAAGAGTCTGGAGAGGTGGAGGTACGCACTGCACAAACTAGGAATGAAACTCTGTAGAAGTGAGACAGAATATGTGTGTTAATGAGAGAGAAATGGGTGGAAAATGGATATGTAAGGAGCAGAGGTAGTGAAGGTGAATAGGTTTAATTGCCTGGGGTTAACCATCCAAAGCAACAAAAGAGGTGAAGAAGAGAGTGCTGGCAGGGTAGAGTGGGTGGAGACGAATGTCAGGGGTGTTTGTGACAGAAGGAGAGCAGCGAGAGTGAAAGAGAATGTGTAGGAGATGGTAGTGAGAGCTGCTATGATGCATTGTTTGGAGACAATGGCACTAACAGACAAGAGGCCGAGCAGGAGGTGGCAGAGTTGAAGATATTAAAATTTTCACTGGGAGTGACCAGAAGGGAGATGATTATAGAGTATATTAGAAGGAGAGCTCAGGTTGAACAGTTTGGAGACAAAGTTAGAGAGGCAAGGCTGAGATGGTTTGGACATGTGCAGAGAAGGGATAGTGGATATACTGGACAAAGAATGTTGAATATGGAGCTGCCAGGCAGGAGGAAAAGAGGAGGAGGTTCATGGATGACAGAAGATATTAAGCAAAAAGCTAAAGTTCTATATTTCAAAGAAATGGCTGCACTTTAAGATCTACTATATTTACAAATAACTTTCCACATTAATGAATGATGTCAGATATTTAGGTGATAGCGTGTGATCCACTGAAGTGATCCCTAAAGAAAAAGAAGAAGAAAAAGAAGAAGCCAGCATTGATTTACTTGTGCTTCCTCTATAAATGTTTACCTGAACTTGCACGTGCCTGCCCCTCTTTTAGATGAGAATTTTGCCATTTCACACTCTAAGCGCGGCATCCTGGGAATGGCTAATAAAGGTGCCCACAGCAATGGATCCCAGTTCTATATCACCCTACAGCCAACGCCATGGATGGATAAGACCTATGTTGCCTTTGGGTTGGTGTATCTGATTTTAGCTGAAACACATCTTTTTAATTCCCACAGCTCTCACGTAGCTTCAAAAGTGAAGTTAAATCTCTTTTCTTCTCTTTTGCAGTCAAGTTGTTGAGGGTCTCGATGTCCTGAGGAGGTTAGAAGAAGCTCCAACTTGCAATGAAAGGCCCAAGTATGAGTGTAGAATTATAGCCTGTGGAGTGCTTAAACCAGAGCTCATAAGCTTTAATCATTGATACATTTTTAAGCATTTTTTCCTCAGTTTTTGAATCAGTAAAATAAACATGGTATGCATGTTTTCTTTTCTTTTTTTGTTAAATAAAAGCTTCACATTTGCATTTTGATTTTTTTTAAAACTGCATTTTTAAGTCAATAAGCTGTTTCATTCTTTTTGATGAATTAGACACCATCCGCTATGTGCATGTTTGACAGATGTAAACTTGTTATAGGGCTTTTATTGCAATATTTATTCATCTTCTTAATTCATCTTCTATACAAGTAAAACCTGTGAAATTTGCTTTTTTATTGATGTGTACAGAAACTTTTACTGTGAGAGGGATCTTCACTGAAAAGCCAAATACGTCTACTGGACAGAGAGAGCCGCAGTAATAAGCTGACAGTTTCAACAGTTATTGGGGTTGTAAAAGGCAATTCACAGGTTATCGCATAATGGCATAAAAACAAATGAGCTTTTACTTATGCTTAAAGGAAGTTGGGAAAATGGCATACAATTAAAGTATGAGAAGTACAGTTTATCTATTCTTCACAAGAGCCATCCTCTTCATCACTTTTTACAAGGACTAACAGAGGATGGCTTTTCTTCCTCATACCACGAGCACTGCATTTTTACCTTTGGAGATCCTTTTTGTATTATATTGAGCTTTTAACATGGCAAGATTTTTTAAGATTCTATTGGCCTGGAGTCTTAAGTTATTTTGATCTTTAACTATGTTCAGTTTGATTCTTAGTTTAGCTTTTTGTTCCAGTTACTGTTAAGTTTATGGTACTCCTTTCACTTTACCCTACTACCCCTTTGTTCCTCATGGATAGTCTAGTCTCCCTCAGTGAATCCCTGTTTCATTACTTTCTGTGTTATTTTGTTAGTTGTGTCCTTTAGTTTACATCTCCATGTCTCGTTATTAGATTTAGGTCACTCCTCTGTAATTCCAAAAGTGTCTCCACTCCAGTGAACTTTGTTTTTATCTGTTTTTTGGATTGTTCCATTTGCACCTCCAACAGAGGTTCTTTATTTTGATCATTGCTTGCTTTTGGGGTCCTCATACAGCATTACCTACTGATGACATGGTATATCTTGACTCATTTCACTTTTTTGCTGATGATTTGCAAATTTATCTACCTTTAAAAGCAGGGTCAGACCATCCTCAGCTCCTATTACGCTGCCTTGATGACGTCAAACAGTGGTTGTCATTAAATTATTTAAAGCTAAATGAAAATAAAACTGAAGTTGTCATTTTTGGCAACTTTAATCACATCAATAGCACTCTGGGCCCCCTTTCCTCCTATTGTAAAACACATGTAAAAAACCTCGGTGTCTACATTGATGGTTCTTTTAAATTGAATAAGCAGGTGAGTGCAGTAGTTCAGTCCTGCTTCTTTCAGTTAAGACAGCTAGCCAAGGTAAAGCCATACCTCCCAGCTAACGTCTTTGAACGTGTTATTCACCTTTTCCTTACTTGCAGATTGGATTACTACAATTCATTGTATTATGGTCTAGACCAGGCCACCATCCATCGTCTTCAGATGCTCGCCTGCTAACTGGTACCAAATGGAGAGAGCATATAACCCCAGTTTTAGCTTCTTTACACTGGCTTCCTGTCTCCTACAGGATCCAATTTAAAGTTTTACTTTTTGTTTTTAAGTCACTTAATGCCCGAGCCCCTCCTTACCTGTCTGAGCTCCTCTCTGCTTATGCTCCAGGAAAAACCACGAGGTCTAGCTCAAAATTAATGCTGTCCATCCCACGGATTTATCTCAAATCTCGTGGTGATAGAGCCTTCTCTGTGGCAGGTCCCAGATTTTGCAATAGTCTCCCCCTAAATATTAGATCTGCACAAACACTTGAGCAATTTAAATCACTACTAAAGACACATTTTTATGCCCTGGCTTTTAACACACTATGACCCAAGCATTCTGGTCGTATTTTAAATAGTTTTAGTTATTGTTTTAATTCTTTTATTGTCCTATTATTGTTTTATATAGTTATTATTGTATTACATTGTTGCTTTTTAATGCCATTTTTATATTGTTAAGCACTTTGTGCAGCATCGGCTGTTTGAAATGTGCTATATAAATAAACTTGACCTTGACCTTGACTTCCCATTGCCAAACATTTGCCCTGCATACTTTATGTGTGTTTAGGTAAGATATATAAAAATGTCTGGCCACACTGACAATCTTTACCCCACATTTGGTTGTTGACATCTGGTCAGCGTATCCCCAATGAATATGGGCATTGTATTCTTGGTAGAGACCCGCATCATCAGGATGGAAATGCTTGACTCAGAACAACGATTCATTGATTTGCAGCGACCCTTTCTCCCTGACATGGCAAGTGCAACCAAACCAAACCACAAAATAGCTCCACAAAGCAAAACAGAGCCACGGGGTCAACACCCTGTCAGGATAAAAAGTTCAGGCTTGTCCTAAATCTGTCAACAAACTCAATATAATATTACTCACATGTAAGTTTTCCTTCATTGACAGAGTTAAAAATGTTAAAATTTTAATTGGGAGGGGCTAGGATGGACAGGATTAGAAACAAGTAAATCAAAGGGACGGTTCAGGTTGAGCGTTTTGGAGACAAAAAGAGGCAGGGCTGAGATAATTTGGACATGTGCAGAGCAGGGATAGTGGATGTAAAAGATGGAGCTGCCACGCAGGAGGAAAAGAGGAAGAGCACAGAGAAGGATTTTGGATGTAGTGAAGTGGGACATGCAGAGGGAATGTGTTACAAAGGAGAATGCACCTCATATAGAGAGATGGAGGCAGATGATGAAGAAGAAGCTGGTTTTTCAAAATGTTTTTTTTTTTTTTAGTTTAGATTTATTTATTTATCTATCTAGTTTTTATTTTTATTTTTTCCACATTCAATTTGAGGTTTTAGTTTAGTTTTAGTAAACTATAATAACCTTGAGATCAACTAGAATCATGACCAAGGGCCATTAATTAAAATGCTTTACCATGTAACTGCTGTGAATTACTTTGCAGAAATAACATGTTTTTTTGTTTTTGTAGCACATATGACATTTTAGAATCAAAACAAAACTATCCTCCTTCACGTTTTTCAAAAAAGCCCAGCAGGCCACATTAGAGGCTTTGGCAGGCCGATTCTGTCCTTATGTTTGACACCCCTGGTTTACATCATTAAAACTGACCTAAACTAGGACGTCTTGGTGCGTTCATGGCCCTCTAGCGTGTCCATCCCGGCTTCAGTGTAAGGTTATTTTAACGGTGTTTTGAGGCACAGGTGCACTTTCATAAGGTGTTTTAAACAGGGTCTCAGCCAATCAGAAGTGCAGTCTCTTCCTCGCTTTAAGACGCCCTCCTCCCTTCCCTGTTGTTGACGTACTGCCGGCCCATTTCTTGATTTTTCTCACCCCTCCCTAGGAGCTGCCACATGACCTGTCAAGTAGGAAGTGTTGAAGCTAGAGAGCAGCAGCAGGAACAGCGGCGGCACGAAACGCAACACAGAGGGGTAGCTGTGAAATCTCCCGAGTCTCGTTCTCGACGCCTCTCTCAAGATACATTTACCCCCTCTCCACCCCTGTTGAAGCAGGCTCAGCAATAAGTTGTCCGCAGTCATGTACGTGAAGGTGGTGTTTTTCGCGGTGGCTCTGGCTCTGATTGGCGCGGCAGTCGCGGCAGACTCAGGTAAGTTTTCGCGACCTCTCGTCGCCGAGCTAGTAGCTAGCTACAACCCCGCTCTTTAGCCGGATACCCACCCCCGGGAAACAGATATATCTCCCTGCCCGTTTGGCTCCATTTTCGGTCACCTCCTATTAGTTTATAAAATGTCCTGCTTTACGTAAAAGTAAAATACCACCCCCTCCTTCTTTCCTTCTAGCAGCTTGTCATCTTTATGTCCACGCTGGCCACTCAGGACTCGAGGACTAGCTAGCGTTTGTTTTTGAGCTCGTTATAGTGGGATTATTTGTGCCATGGTGCGACCTCTGAGAGGAATTGTGACCCTCGCTTTAACCCAAACTGTCATATCCATCTGACTGGGTTGTTATGAAATATAAACGGGTTAGTTTAGCTACATTTTAAGATCTTTTTACCAGCTTGCTTTGATGATCTGTGCTTAAAGGATTTAAATGTGTATATTGGCCACCTTCTGGTGATCTACAGGGAAACTATTGGAAGTTACTTTAAATGACAAATAACCATAACTAAAATCTGATTTCTTTGCAGATGGATGTTCCGGGCTAACTTCATGTGATAAATGTATGGAAGTATCTGAATGCCTCTGGGCTAATTGCTCATGTGAGTACCTGTCTTGTATTTTTGAAGCATGAGAGTAAAGGTTTGTATGTCCAGAAGCCTTGGGGTTTATTGGTTGCATGATTCCCAGTATAGAGAGCAATGATCTCATCCCTATTTCCCTAAAGCCCAAGCAGCAGCTTAATGTGGTATCACCAGCTGGTGCCAGTGGATCTGAACAGGCTGGTTTTGGGAAGTAAATTATGGATGCAAGCCAAGTTTGGAGCAATGCTCTGCTACTGTCATAGTAAATTGATTGTGGGGGATTAATAAGGGGCTTTTTTTCTCCCTTAGGGCATTTAGGTTTATTTTCAGTTCTGGTTGGGGTTTCGATTCCCTTCATTTCTGTGCTGCTTTTTTTTCTATTGTCATAAAGTCGAATCAGATGTCTGTCCAGACCTGAGCCTGCTCTCACGTGTCCCTGATTTATACTCTTTTTGCAGAGCAGTTAGGAAATATGCTGCCCTAATTTGGAAGTGTGCTGGCTGTGATGTGAAATACGCGTTATTCAGTTACAAGGGTCTGCCATGACTAAAACTACATGACAAATAATTTCCTGGCTAAGTAACGGCTTTTCACTCACTACATCCTCCCCCTGTGGTTTGATGTGTTTTGTTTTTAGTTTGTTTTTTTTCACACTCTTACCAGGAAATAAAGTTACAGGTTAATTGGGCAAAGCAGAGATCAGGGTATTGTGATCTTGTTTTCTAAAAAATAAAAGGTCTGTTGCACAAATTGAGTCAGCAGATAGGAGTTAAATTATACAATTAAACTTCTGTCATTTTTGGCTTAAAGCACACTACTTCTTTAATCCTAATGAGTGGTGGAGGCCCACCAGGGGGATATTAACTGTATCACCCTAGAGAACCTTGTTATATATTTGTGCAGCGTCTATGGAAGGAGACACAGCACAGGTCTCTGGTGATTTGTGAAGATGATGATCGGGAGAGGAAGTGAGAGGATGTGTGGCAGGAAGCCTGCAATATCCTTCTGCAGAGGAACTGAAGGAAGGAGCGGATAATGACAGAAGTGCAGGAAAGAGTGTGGAGATTGGATAAAAGATAAGCTCTCTTCATTATAATTTAAGCCTCAAGTTCAAGTTTGAGACAAAAGTATCTGGTGATCTTCTGCCTTTAGGCTCGGTTAAAGAACTCTTTGTAATCTCAACTGTATCACAGGTTGGGCCACTGAAGCCAAATGGCAACAGTTAAATTTAATAAGACAGGTGCCTGCGCTTTACCTCTCATGGGAGCTGACCTGTTTGACAGCGTTACTGATGAGAAGCTGTATTCAGATTAGTTGATCCCACACCCTCCTCCTGCTTTGTCTCTGAAAGGGAAACGATGATGTACACTGCCTGACGATTTGTTGGGTGGTTAAACAGGAGAGGTGAGGTGGCGGTTAGGTGCCTCTTTTCAGAGGACTGGATTGGTAGGTTTCCCAAAGGAGACATATGCCAGCGTTTACAGTTTACGCACGGACGGAGAGGAAAACTCACAAGTCACAGATGCCAAAAGCCCAGAATCTTCAGAAAATATATTAAGACAGCCCTGTTAGGTTTCTAGTAATTTTAATAAGTTTTATTTCACAAATATTTGTGATAGCAGTTGTTTTTTTTCCGCACTCTATCCAAATAAGATAAGAACTCTTGAGTCATGTTTTGTCTACTTGGCCTTTTGTAACAGCTCTCAAGCCTGCTGCATTATAAAGTTTGTGTAAGCCTACAGCTAAACCTCTCACACAGTCGTGAATGAATCAGCTCTTCGAAGTGAACTAAGCAAAAACCGGAAAGGCCAGCTCTGGACACGTCCAAGTCGGCTTTTGTGAAATGCAGCATAACCACACTGATGTAGCGAGTAACCGCCTCCTACACTGTCATAACTAGATTTATCTTTGGTTTAGGGATTTTGTATAAACAGGTCTTCAGCGTCATTTCCCGGCTGCGTGGTATTTAAAAGCTTGAAAGTTTACACGTGTGGACGCACGCTCTGTAGTGCCTTTTAAGTACAGGTTGAGATGAGGCTATTTTCTGTGGTATGCTTGAGGCCCTGTGCGACTTTCTTTCACTGACATCAATTTGTGGATATTACCGGGTGGTGATGATAATGGCACCATTTTGGAGAAAGGCTGAGAGCGTGTCCTACCTTTTCACAGCTGGCTGTGAGATAACATCTCTCTGACCTATTTGAGAGTGAAAGGAAGGAGGGGGGGAAAAATGCTCTTTCTTCGTGGTTCAGCATACGTTGCCTGCAGGGTCTGGTCACACACAAGGTGTGAAATACAAGGCGGGAAAATCATTTCGAATTTACTTGCTCGTGGGCTTCTTGAAAATCACAGTTGGTAAGGTAATGAGTCATTTAAGTTTCCAGCCTAAGGTAGCAGGATGTGCGTAAAAACGGGGAAGAGCTGCACATTTGTGTGTTGTGGCACAAGTGACGACTTAACAGAAGAACTACCAAATACGCCAACAATCATTTGAGCAGCACAGTGACACAGTCTATGCTGAAGCATTGCATCATGAGCTTGTCAAACCAGTTATTATAATTCAGTAGCTGCTTGGTAGTTGCTTGTGTCCAAGGTGCAAAATGCACAACTTGATACACAAGACCACAAAATAAGCCCTTTGTGGAGTGGAAAATACAGCTACTGAGTCATTTTTGACTTTGTTCAGCCAAAGATGCTTTCAGTAAACCGCTTCAGACTCGCCTGCTGTTAAAAGTTGATTTGTCTTTAATTTATGAGCAGCCACCTGGTGAGGGTCATTGGGCTTGGCTGCTCTGGATTATAGTGTAACAAGAAAAGGTGGTGTATGATGACGTTTTACAGCACCAGGTGCAGCGCAGTGAATGGAAACTGTCCCCTTTTATGATGTTCCTGTATTCAGGATGGTAATGTCTCCATATGCTCATAAACCAATGCGAGAGCGATTTCACAAAAAGACGAGGTCAAGGGTAATTGATGGCTTATCCCATCACCAGATGTTACTGCAGCTTATTGTAACCAAGTCCTGACGGTGAAAAGATATTTCCTTTAAAGACGGTGTTAGGAATCAATGTCCTGTAGACAACTGACAGCAAAGTGCGTGCCTGCTGTTACTCAGTAACTGTTTTTATGTCCTGTAAGGTTTCCTGATAAATGAAAGCCCTGCTTGGCTCAGGGGTCAGCAACCTTTGCTATCAAGAGCCAGACTCAAATAAGTACTTATTTATTTAGTCTGTTTTTTATATTGTTGGTATGCTTAACTTGCGTTTTTACCTTCAGCTTTTGATATAGCTTATTTTTTCTTAATAGTAACAGAGCCTTTTAAGTATAAATTAACCTTATTAACATTATTAATAGGTGTAATTTAAATCTTTTACCACATGTGACCATTATGCAGTGGACCATTTATGATTTAGTACGTCATTGTTCAATAATAGAGCTATAATATTGAATACGTAAATAAATAGCAGCCTACTGGCTTCAACTGTATTTAAAGTAAACAAAAAAGGAACATTCAGTAGCACATGGAGCATAGAATAAAGAGAGCAGTGTTGTTGGTAAAAGCAAGCTGATTCAATTCGCTATTTTTCCTCAAGGACATATTTATTTACGTTTTCAGGAGGTCTAAGCATTTATGTTTATACATCCATGCTAGTCACCACAATTGAGGTACAGCAGAGCCTTAGAGTCACTGGAGATGGGACAGTAAGCCGTGTGTTTGCGACTCCTGGCTTTGTTACTGATATTCATGGAATAAATGCACAATTAAAATGATTTTAAGTAAGATTTTTAAATAATAGGGATGCATATAGTGTTTTCTTTTTCCTCCCCCTTGCAGATTAGACTTTATTTAGTATTTAACATGTCTGAAAGTGGTGAAAACTGCTCCTCATGATCGAGTTACTCTTAGTATTTTAATTTGAATATTTTATTTACGGTCATGTTTCAGAATGAAAAACATTGCATGAGAAGCAACAGCCAGCATTTTAACATTCCTGCAAAAATATAGCCTTCAAGTAGACCCAAGCATTCAGCTGGAACACATCATACACTTCAGGAGTTTAATTGAACACCATCAATTAATAATTATTGCCAATTGATCCTTGCAGAATCGTTTCAAAAGCTTTTAGTAAAACGTGGTTCATGCTGAACAGCAGCAGTGAAACTTGCACTGTGAAGCTGGGTGTGGACAGAATGTATAGTCACACGGTGCTGCTGACAGGAGTGACTCATTGTCACGTCACTGTGACACAGGCTGAGCAGTGGAGAAACTCGCACAAATTGACTGAATTTGTGGAATTTCAATTTGCTCCTGTTAATGAAGTCTGTAAAGCAGTGAATCCTGCAGCTTAACTTTTTGTCAGTATTTGGGTCTGGCAAGACTTCATGGAAGGGCAAAGTCCCCTTCTGTCGTGGTTAATAAGTAATGAGATTATTTGCGAAAATATCATACAACTAGATGACCAAAACCAACAGGCTGGAAAACAGAGGTGAAGTCACCTTAGCTGAAAACAATGAGGGAATATAACTCAATGACTCTACTTTATATTTGAGGGGGAAACTTGTGTCTCCACGTTTTTTGACAGCCTTAAACGGTTTTCACAAATTACCCTCCAACAATGTTTGGAGAATTAAGTGGGGAATCGCACACAAAAGGAAATAATCCACCTCATACATATTCTCACTAATGGAAAGGCTTCGACTGGTTAAGGCGAGAGATGCTGTCCGAGTAGCGCAAGTAGGAGGGGAAAAAAACATGATATCCACTCACTAGCTGTAAATTCTGATTGCGATTACCATCTGTAGTCTTCCACGGGCACAATCAGACATTACATGGACTTTGACTGTATGTCTGATCCGATTGAGTCGAGTATTCAGGTGCTTGCATGCAGCTCCGCACGAAATGTCTGGAAGTTTTGGGGGCTGAAGTCCACTTTAGTTACAGGTTACTTAAAGGTGACTTAAAACACAAACGCAAGAGATTAAACCTCAACAAGCCAAAGATGAAATTGCTTCTTATAATTAATTTGCTTTTTCTTATTTCTATTTGTGGGGTTTGTTTATCCCAAAAAGTGGCAAATTCCCAAGTTACTGCAACCAAAACATTAAGTGAAAACTACAAGTAGAAAAATGAACTGTATGATATGAGAATGCAAAATGGTTTCACGAAGCAAAAATTACACAAAGAATGAAGTTCAAAACAACGTGAAATTAAATAAAGAACCACAATAAATAATAATAAAAAAAAGTCCAAGGCTGCCATGTTAGAGAAGGTGCTCCACTGCCAGTCTATTAAGTGGTGCAGGGGGGGGTGTCCAGATTACCCTCCCCCTCAGCTTCCACAGTTATTTGGATGCTGGGTTCACAAGCTCGTGGGCAGGTGGAGGAATTCAGACCGCACCAACAGTGCTGAAAGAGAATTCCCGATCCATGTGGTATGAATGCATTACACAGTTATAGGATTAATAACAAAAACATTTTAACTGTTTCCTGTTGAAATATCAGGCATTCCACCATATTTCGATCATAAACTGTGCCTGTGTGGGTTTTCCTCCAGATAACTCGGCTTCCTTTCACTGTTTCAAGATCCTTATTGGGTTAAGAGGTGATTCCAAATTGCCCTGAGTGTGAATGGTCATCGGTCTCTCTGTGTTGGCACTGTAATAGGTACCCTGCCTGTCACCCTGTGACAGCTGGGATAGGCTCAAGCCCTCATGACCTTCAGTTTAAATAAGTGGTGGTGAAATACTTAGAGACAACAGGTGATAAAGATTTTTCTTTACATATCTGTTTTGCTTTATTTTGGATGGCTGGGTTTTTACGCATAGTTAAATAAATAATCTAAATACTTCTGTGATCCCTGAGAAGGTATCCAATTATCTGAAATTAATACAAAGTAAAAATAAAACAAACTAGTGTGAGACATGCTCAGCTTTAAAGTAAATGATACGGAAGTGTAATGATGGGGGAGCAGAACATAAAAAGACACCATGACTGCAGGATGTGGGGCTGTGTGAGCAACCGCTCTGGGGGAGATAAGGAATTAGAACTGCTTCACTGCAGATCAAATCGCTGTTTGCATAAATGAGATCGTCATTTTAGCACATATGCTTCTTTTCTTTTAGATCGAATATTATTTTAGAGTACACCGAGTGTGTTTTTATTGCTTGTGGCTGCTTTCTGTAATCTGTATGAGCGTAACTTCAGTAATTAACCGTTGCTGACACTAGTTTAACTGCTTGTGCAAATGTAATTAATATTATATTTGACCAAACCAGTCATTTAAAATATCATGCTTTTCTGTCTTTCAGCAACTCTTGGCTGTTACAATGGGACTCTAAAAGGAAATGACTCCTGCAGTAACGCCAGCTGCTCCGGTAGGTTTAAAAGTAAACTGTTATTCTACACACCAGAGTGCAAATTAACATTTTACGTGTATTTTAACATGATGTTTTGGGCTCTAAGAGATTCTGTTTGTCTCACTAACTAAGGTGTTGATTAATGGTCAGTCTGAGTCTTTCCTTGTTTTTCCTATTTGTTTGTGTTTGTAACATTAAAAGAAAATGCTGTTGTAGACTGTTGTGAAATGTCTGAGCGTAACTTTGTTGTTTAAGTGGTTTGTCTTGCTTTCCTCTTTACCTCCTCTTTTGGTGTTGGTTCCCTGTCCATTTTCAGGCTCTGTGAGTACGCCCAATCCTACAACCCCCAATACTACTGTTGTTCCCACCACCTCTAACAGCAACACCACAGGTAACCATTCCCTGAAATCCTCAGCTTTTCCCACCTGTTGTCTGTGCTAATGTTGAAGTGGTCTAATTAATAAAAATGTGATCTCTTAAAGTTGTAATACTTAAGAGTTTCATGGAATCAGACACTGGTTTTGATACCTAATGCTGCTGCGTTTTCCAACTAGTGGCTTTTATTGCGACAACTAACAACTGCTTTCCATTAATACCTACGCGGATCAACTCGACTCCTTACCCATTACAATGAAGTACAAACTGGCTTTTTGTCAGACTTGGAAATCGTTGTGTAAATTTTTTAATTTTCCATTTTCCTTGTTGCCGGTTTTCAAAAATGGCTGTTGTGATTTTTGTAAAGGAGACTCTCTCATGATTCATCAAGTGACACAACTAACTAGCCAATCTGTGGCACGTAGACCCTTGATGTCACATTTTCAGATCCATCGTGAAGAGAGCGCTGGACTAAAAACCTATTGATTGGGTTGGCCTTTCCTATAGTTTGTATTGATAATGCTGACTTGTCTGCAAACACTTGCGATATACTTTCTCATCTATATTTGTAGTTAGGTGTTAGTGAAATTTGAAATAACACAGTGAAAATTGCAGCCAGTTTCATGTAAGAACCTTCGGCAATCACTTGCCAAGTGGTTGCAGAGTGCAAACGTTTCACTAGCAACCAGTGACTACTGGGGCCACTGACAGGTCTTTAGACCTGCAGGGTTACAGTTGATTTCACAGCAACTGGCCGCAACCATGTCAACTGATGGAAGAATACACGTTTTTTTTCCCCATTGTGATCAGTGGTTGCCAGTGGGTCTCTTGGCCTGTGTGAATGAAGCCTTAGGTGAAAAGTTAGATCAGAGTTACAGGGTACAATCAAACAGACAAGCACATCCCATTGTGCAGTAGCATGGTTGATTCTGAACACAAGGCTATTGATCAGATTTCTAGAGAACCCCCCCCCCCCAAAAAAAACAAAACAAAACAAAACAAAACACAGAATTGAATTTTTAAATCCTCTTTAAGACTCAAGACGCTTGAGGAAAACATCATACAGAGCAGATAAATTCCTGTTGCGGGAGCTGCTCGGTGTGTGGATCAGTCTATTTTCAGGTCTGCTTAAATTACAGGCACCATACCTCCAATTCCTAGCCAACTTCACTGTCCACTGCTTCTGTTGTTGTTGTTTGGAAAAGAACTTGCATCATATGAAGCATGAAATCAGATTTCAGTGCATCCAAACTATTAACGTTGTTGGTGTGTGCTGAATAGGCGGAGTCAACATTTAAACCGTGTCAGCTGACGCATGAATTGCTCAGTTCAAGCCTATGACTGATACAAAAACAACAAGGTCATTCCTACAGTGCAGGCACAAACTGAAAACTAAAGTCAGTTTGTCTTTAATGCCAGCTGGTGATTGCTGGTATCATTTATTATTTCTTTAGCATTTTCTTTACCACATCTTATAATTATTTTATTTATATCATATTATATTATATTACATCTCTCAGTGCACTAATCAAACACCCCATCAGATCCATGGGATTTTGAAATACATGCTATTTCCTTGCCCCTTTTCGTCTCTTTTTGCCATCTTCTAGGAAAGAAAAGCTTCTTATCGAGTGTTTACTAATCAAAGTGTAGCTACAGTGTTAAATCAGGACCAGTGACCAGATCAACCAGAAATTTAAATCTTAAGGATTACAAACTGAAACTTGTCATATAACCTGCTTGTTTTGAGGCTAATAGATGGGTAATTACTGTGATTCTACTACAGAGAATGGAACCAGTGCTACTACTCCTACTGCTACCCCCAATCCACCAACAGCACACTCCAACTCCTCGAGTACTTCTTCAAGTAAGTCTCAGAAACTATACGATTTTTACGTCTGTCTTGTAATGTACGGAAACATCAGTAACCGATTTCTGAACTTTCATCTTAGCTGTAACTGTCACAACAGTCAGCCCGACAACCGCCCCTCACAAGAACTCGACTTTTGATGCCGCAAGCTTCATCGGTGGGATAGTGCTGGTCCTGGGGCTGCAAGCCGTCATCTTCTTCCTCTACAAATTCTGCAAGTCCAAGGACCGCAACTACCACACCCTTTGAAAAGCTCCCACTTGACCTATCCTCGCCAACTAGACCCTTCCAGAGAAAGCTCCCTGATCAGCACACACTCATCCGCGTGGTCTCAAACAGTGTTTTCAAGCAGGTTAATTTTGTAATCAATCATCTTTGTGGCGCTTGTGATTCTAGCCTCCCTTAGTGCTGCTGTTGTAGTCACTATAGAGGAACCCACGCATGCCCGTATGTGTGATAAATCAACCGCCAAACAGATCCTCAGTGACGAGGCATTCAGGCCTTGAGCATATGGATTACATCATCCGGTAGCTGCTCCCACCTCCATCATGCAGTTACTCATTTCTGCAAAGACCATTTCCCAGTGAATCTGAAAGGAAGGGGGCTTGTGTTATTTACAGCCTTCCTCCTCATACCTTCGTCAGTTAAATAGGCCACATAAGAGTTAAAAGAATTAGCCATGTATACAAAGCGGCTCAGGAGTCGTACCGCTACAGAGGTCACGTTGATTTGGAAACACTGTTTGAGATCACAACTGCTCTTTAACACGACGACTTTGATGATTCAGTTTTGCTTTTGCCCTGTTAAATTGTGGTTTCCTCCCCTCTGTGCAGCTGTATTATGTATATTTGTTCATAGATGATGTAAAAGAGGCGGGGATTCTTTTTTTTTTTTAAAAAAAAGGGGATAAAAGCAGAACCAAATCATCCAATGTTGTGGATAAAACAAAAAAACAGGCTTATTTATTGATGGGTGTCTCCAGTAACATTTAGGAGTGCTGTGTGTTTTCTCCTGCTGAATCCCCCCCGTTCCATCCTAATATTCAAGATGTTAAAACACCAACTGCCAGCGGGGCAGCTCAGTGCAATAAATCATGTATCGAGCTTAATTCCCAGCCATTAATCTCCCAAACTTCCTGATTTTAACCGGTGTCAAATTGTCCATGCATGGGTTGCCAACGTGGAGCTGGCTGTTCTATTCTGTGGAGTAGTTGAAAGGATCAAAAATTAATGATGGTAGAATATTTGTTAAAAACAATAATGGGGAAGTTTTGGGTTGGATTTTTGTTTGTTTGTTTTAACAGTAAGTACATTTCTTGATGTACACAGTGAAAGCAGTGAAGTGCCTTTAATGTCCTATATGACTTAAAGAGAAGGAGGGGTGAGTGTTTATTAGTTTATAAGAGAGAGAGAACTGTATCGCCGTGAGAACCATCGTATTGCAGCTGGACTGAAGAGCCTTTAATGTTGGTGAATACAGTAGATGGTGATAACAGGAGGGCCTGGATCTTTTTTTTTGGGGGGGTGTCCACTGTAAGTTAAACAGATATTCAGTGCATGAAACCCACAGTTACTTCAGTGGTGACTTTGTAGAAAGTACTTAAAGGTACTCTAGCATCTAATTTACCCTCTAAAAGCTCGCAATTCATGTTTTCCAAGTTCAGCCAGGAAGGGGGGTTTTAGAGTGGTGTTGTAAATCTGAGTGAAGAAATGGGGAGAATATTGGGCGTGTTTAAAAACTTGAGAATCAGAGAAAGTGAATTGGGGTAAATGTTGGACTGTTTTGACTGTTTTGTTGTTTTTGTCAAATGAGCATCGCACCTCTTGATTTTGGATTTTTGCCATGTTAAGTGAGAGGATTGTGAATGAAGAAACAGCTTGGTGGCTGTGCTTAAAGCTTGTGCCGATTCCTCTGATTAGCTTGCTGCTAACTGTGATTATTTTCTTATCTCTCTTGTACATAGCCACATCCTGTCTTTGTTTTACTTAAGGAAAAGCTAAATGAGGTGTTTTTTTTCTGAGTTGTTGTGGTTGTTGTTGTTGTTTTGTTTTTTTCTTGTAGTTGCTTGTCAGTGTCAGGAATGTTTTCTTTAAATGCCTTTTTTCCCCTCTTGCATGCTGGATGCTTGGAGTTGTGTTTTTTCCTTCATTTGCATATGCTCTTAGGGATTTCAGCTCGACTTAAAAAAAAACCAAAACAAAACCCCCCCACTTGATTATTTGTGATTAGCCCATATGCTAGTTGAAAGAATGCCTTGAATCAGTGTGCATCAAGCCAAAGTTCTCAGTTTAGGCATGGAAATTGAGCATTGCACTGACGAGCTTTGTTTTCTATCTTTGCTTTTGTAAATGTTTTCATGGTTTAGCCAAAAAAAATAGAAAAAAAAATGCTTGCATAAATACTCGTCCTGAAATATTACTAGATAATGAATGAATGATCAGCTTGTTTTTTAAGGCATTCAGTGGAAATGTTTTTCTTCTTATTGTTTGATTTGGTTTGGGTTTTTTTGCTTAGGTGATTTTGGATTACACGTTTTCTGCTGCTCACCATTAACACGCCTTTAAAACCTACAGTCACCTGATGGCATTAGGCTACAGCCCAAAGACCCATGTGTGGCAGGTAGGCTGCAGAGTTTTTTGCCTTAGCTGCACCCCTTCGTTCACTCTCTGTACGTGGAGTCCCTTTGGCCAATTTAAAAGTAACATTTGAGTTCATTCCCAGCTGCTGAGTGGGCTGCTGTGCAACTCTGTTCAGCGTGGTCGCTGCGTTCCTTACAAACGGGGCATCAAATGTTGATATCCATGGATAACTGATCTCCATTGTGTTTACTCTGCAACTTCTACAAGATACCTACGCAGTCCCTGCACCTTTTTAAGGAAAAGTGCCTTATTCAGTTGATTTCATAGATATATCTATAGATATATAGTTGTATTGCAAAATGATATGCCACATGTATTAAGTAACGATGGGACTCAGCACTTTCAGGCCCCTGTGAAGTGTTTTTCTGTGTCGTATTCTGCTTAAATGTCTGTTTATGTCACAATCGGCCTTAACTTCTTGATCAAACGAGCAGTGATAAGCATGGTGGGGTGGGGCGGGGCGGAAGGGAGAGGTTGACTGTGTTCCATTCTTTCAAGCGATGCCATTGAAGCAGCATTTTAAGTATACAGCAGAATCAAAGGTGCTGCTTTAGTGATGTGAATCCTTTACGTTTCAGCTTAAAGCACGCATGTGACCTGGACAGCCTCTCACCAACATATAGAGATAAAATTCACCAGTAAAGTTGCAACCACAGCCACAAACCTCTAGCGTTGTAAAGTCACACTTCCTCCACGCTACAAATGGTCACATGGTGACTCCACTTTGGTTCTAATTTGCAATTGCTGCATCAGATGACCTTGCTTTCTGTCTTTTGTAAGATTTCAAATTCAAAATCCAAACTCGTTTGGTTGCGGAGTTCTCTCATATCAGTGTTCTGCTCAGAGAGAGAGATGTGTATGTTTTATTTCATTTTTTTTCCTCCTTTCTCTCGTGGGTTTATTGCTTTTGTCTGTTTTGTTAAAGGCCATCAGTCTTGTAGGTACAACCTTTAAGCTTTCCCCTCTCACACAGCCATATGTAGACTCCTGCAGGTGCCAGAATGCCTCCTAAAAAGTTTTGTGCTTATTTTGTGCCCTTCTTTTCTCCCACTTCCTCTTAAACTTTGTTTTGTTTTTCTTTTTTTTTCTTTTTTTTGCCTCGTTTCCTAGTGTTGCCTTTAATTTCACAATGTTAAACCAATAAAGTTTGAATATTGTAAAATGAATCACTGCAGTGTAACATTTGCTTGGTAGCTCGTCATTTACATCAGTGGAAAGACGATACCTGGGCAGGTCTTGTAGAGCTCTTGTCACCATGGTTACAGTTGAAAAGCCATTTAAAAGGTGGTGTATCAGTTTCTGTGTGAGTATAAGTAATACTGGCTCAAATTTAGAAGGACAGATTGTTCTGATGAAGAGGAAGCGAGCATAAATGCAAATAATTTATGCAGAAATTCAACACTAATGGCAAAATTATCAATATATTTTACATTTTCTTTCATAGCTCAAGGAGTGACTCCATATTGTATGGGTTTCCACATTGACAAGTCAAAGATCCTTGATTTGAGCCCAGGAGGAGACCCAAATCCCCTTTTGAGGTTGCTAAATCAAACATGTAGACAGCTGGTGAATAAGGGAGCAGCTGTCACGTCCATTTATATTTAAAGAAAACAAAAACGAAACCCAAAAGCCTAATTTGATATATGAAACGCATACTAGTTTCATTTATAGCACCAAGACCCAACAATGATACAGAGAAAACCTCAACAATGTGGCGCTGTTGAGCGAGCACTTGGTGAGAATAGGAAGGAAAAACTTCCTTGTCAGTTCTCCCAACTCTGAATGTTAATTGTTGACTTTAGTGTGAGCATAACGGAAGCATGAGCCTTATTTCAGTATATATGCTGTATATTTAATCAGGTCTTTGGTTTGTGTGGGTCTCTTTAAATTGACAATAGAGGCAAAATGACAAACACATTAACTTTGCTTATAACAATATCAAGACTTTCTGTCAACATCTAACAGTCTGAACACATTGGTTTCTGTTTAAAGCTTCTGCTAAGGTGAATTAATCCTGCTTGTTTTCCATGGGTGGATAAAGATCTTTACTGAGCGTGTGCATACTGAATTTCAGCATTCAGCTTGTTTCTGTTTTGAGAAACTGAGAGTTACACTGTTACGGCAGTTTTCTATTTTCAGACTTTAAGCGAGGTGATTGAGCACATAGCCCAAAATGTTACAATAATCTGGAACCATAAAATTTTTAATTTGTTTGTCTGAGAAACTGTTCCAACTTTTGACCAGCTTCACCTGCTCCTCTAGGTGTGTTACTCTCTGTTTACTTAAGTCTAGTGGAAAAAGTACACTCACTGACGCACATGCTTTCTTTGTATTGCCCATACAGGATCCACTCCAATCCACCCTGCCCAATCCCTGCTCTCAATTTTAATTTCCTTGTGTATCAGGGGCTCATGACCTACTGTGAGGCTGATGGGTCATAAAGTGATTATATGGATAAGAAAGCAAAAACAAAATGTGCATAGAGTTCATTCTTTCACTTCTTCAAGACACTAAAAACCACTTCAGTGAAGCGGCTCAAGGTCAACCCTTAAAAAGTCTTGGCCTCAACACAGATCCCAATGTAGAAAAGTTAGAAAATCACTGTGGACTGTACATAGAAAGGAGAAGCAGACTCCAGTGGAGCCATTATCCACAAATGGAGAAAACTTGAAACAGTGGTGAACCTTCTCAAGAGTGACCGGTCTACCAAAATTAGTCCAAGACCGCATCACTGATTCATCCAAGGAAGTCACAAAAGAACCCAGAAGAACATCTAAAGTATTGCAGACCTCATTTGCGCAGTTACAGTCAGAGTTCATTATTCAACAGTACGAAAGTGACCGGCAAACATGGCATCCATGGGAGAGTTCAAGTAGAAAACCACTGCTCACACCCAGTTATTAGGTTTAGGGGCAATAAGATTTTCTTTAATAATTTTCACACAGCCAAGTAGGGTTTTTTTTTCTTTAATAAATGAAATCATCATTTAAAAACTGCACTTTGTATTCACCCAGGCTGTCTTTGTTTAACATTAAAACTAGTTTGATCTGAAATATTAAAGCTGTGAAAAACATGCAAAAAAAAAAAAGAAAAAATTCCATAGACCTGCGTGTAAATAGTTTTACACTCTTGCAGCTCACTGTCACACTGTCTTTGAATGTATATACAACACAAAGCTGAGGTAACCTTTCTCAAAGTCTCCAAAAATAACCCAGTATGTCATAAAGTATAAAGAATGACTAACACTTGCTTGATGACTGTGTTAACTATTTTTATCATTTCTAACATTGACTGATTGTGTTTTACAAGCAGCTGCAAACTTTTGAAAAAGCAGCAGGTACAAAGTAACTGCATGTCATGTACCATAACCTGTGAATAAAAACCAATGTTTCACACCACCTCCCACCAGGGCGCACATAGTTTCTCGGGTCATAGGAAAGTTTTGCTTATGTGGTAAAAACCAAAGCTCTGAAGACAATCAGTGAGCATGTGCACACTCAAGACTCACGGTCCGATGGTCTACGCTCTCGAAAAAGCTGTGTGTTTATTTTTGTCGAGCAGATTGTTATTTTTCCAGCGGCCCCGGCAGAGAGGCTTTTCCACAACCAACGCGATAATGGTTTTGGTCAGTTAAAAGCAAAATCAGCAGCCCTATACTTACTCTTTTCAGGGGCAAACACTGTGCTGCTCTATCAGGAACATCTCTGGGCCTTTTACTAGAACGTGGAAAATCCCCCCACACACTGGGAGATACTACTTTTGGATTTTTCCTTTCTAAAATTTTAAGAAAATACTGCAGTTGGAGCAACTGCTATTCAGACAAACAAGGGTTGTGCAGTCACAGGGTATCAAAGTTGCAGGGTCAGGAGAGTGGGTGGAGCTGCTGCATAAGTGGACATGGGTTGGGTCTTGAGTTGCCGTAGCTAACCTGATTGTTGTGTCCAGTCATGCTGTGTAATCTAATATGGGAGGACAGAGAAACAATGCATTAGGTGTAGTCTCTCGTCTCTTGCAAACACGAGCTCAGTGCATTGTTTAACCATGCAGTGAACTCTGCATCATGCCAAGAATACCAAGACTGAGCAATGTTAGTGACATAATGAAATGAATGCAGTAATAATCTAATAATATCTCTTGAAAAAGTCTTGAAAATTTGCTTATTTCAAATCCATGCGACTGCATTACACATCTAAAGTTACTTTAGAGTAGATCAGAACTTCTATTCGTGTATTAAACTTGATGACAGAATAGCAAAAAATGTTGACTAAGGCCCGATAACGAGGAGATAAGTTGAGGAATGCTATGAGGCAGCTTCACATGTGGTTATTTCCCCCATTATAAGTGGCTGACTCAAATAAACAGCACATGTGTGTGTGCAAAAGGCTTGCAGCAAATTTGCCATGTCATCTGACCAGCAAGCACTGGAGAACAGAGCTCTTTCAGCTGTGCAAAGAAAAAAAACCCAGTATGTGGCAACAAAAAATGGGTTCCTCCTACATGCATACAACGAAAAACCCACATCCGTTTGATCTGTGGTCAGTGCTCCATTTATTCAGCTGTTCGACCTGCTGCTGTTCGGGGTGCATTTGATCCCTCTCAATTATATGCAGCGGGGAGACTGGTGCTGCCAGCAACATAGCAACATTACAAAGTTAGAGTTCATTTATCCATCCAATAGCACGACTTGCCAAAGGTGAAAAGCTTCTGATTTAAATATAGAACAGGCTGTGCAGTGCCATCTAGTGGTTGTACGTAAACAGTGACAAACATAAATGTGAAAGAAAAATAAATCTGCAATGTGTAGAAACAATAGCCTTTATTAAAAATAAACAACTATGATTACATAAAAGTTATTTAATCCAGCTCATTAGCTCCTTATGGCACATGACTCATTAACATTACTTTTAAATTGGGTTAAGATCATGGTTCACAAACTACACCCTATGAAGGACAGTGTATGTGCAATACTTTATTTAATAAGCACTGTGTAGAATGCCTTATTTCCTCTCCAATGTGTTACTAAAAATGTCCAGAGGTCGTCTGAAGAGCAGAGAAAAAACAAACAAACAAAACCCCCCACACATAACCAGTTTTCATCCAGCTGTAACATCCAGGCCTGCACGTCGAAGGTCTCACTGAGAAAAATCACGTTTCCCAGGAGAGGTCGTCCTGTTTGAGGCTGTTTCTGAACTTCTGTGTCTCTCTGAGAAGCTGCAGGTTTTTTTGAGTAGTCCTATCTGTCCTTCCCTTCTTTTCAGTCTTAACGGGAGAAGGAGCAGGTGGCTTGATCCCACTCAGCTTTTTGGCTGTGTGCTCCTCAGGAGATGATCGGCACTGGGCCAGTTTTTGGATCTGTGGAGGGAGCAGAAAACATCACACATTTGGATCTGTCCAGCACAATTATACACTGCAATAAGCTGCTATTACAAGTCGATCCATCCTCTGTTGAAAACAACAGGATTGTTTTTGACCATTTGTTCATAAGTAGACTTTAATTTATTCAAGCATACATTTCTCTTCTGTTTATTAAAATGTCAGAAATAACAGGAGAAGTGTGTAAATTCTTCAGTGAGGTAATACCAGCTCCACTTAACTACATGCAGCTGAAAAACTGCCTCAAATACATTTAAAATACTCAAAATAATTTTATCCATCACTATTTTTAAGTGGATCTGATGCACACTTTTTTATTACTGGACTCTGCTTCATCTTTTGGCTCTTACCCTCACAAGCAGTGACCACAGAGGATGGATCCGCATATTTGATTTGGCAAAGATTTTTACCCTGGATGCCTTTCCCAAATGCAACCTCCCAGAAATCTGTCTCCCCTCCTGGTTTTGAACCAGACATCTTTTGCATGTAATGTGCACATGTTAACCACTACACCATGGAGGAACTGACTTTTACAGACATGGAATTCATTATTTGAAACTTTGCTTGATATAGGCATTCACCAATGACAACTGGTGGGCTGTCAATGGTGAATGCTTACTGCTGTTTTAAAGCACTTTAAAAGATGATTAGATGATTATTTTCAATGCATCAGATCCAGTTTCTCATTGTGTTACTGAAAATTGTTACAAATCAATTCCCTTTAAGTTGTACCAACTTGTAGGTCACATACCATCCTCTGGTGTTTGCGGAGCTTGGTGATCTGAGATCCTTTATCCTCCATCCTGGTGACCAGCAGCTCCAATTCTCTCTGGAGGTCCTGCCTCTGCTCCGGATTTTGAGCTCCGTCGATCTGACGCACCAACTCCTGATGCTCACTGACAAAGGTGACAAATATAAAACAACTTTAATAAAAGGTTCACTAACATGTCCAAAAAACTCTGAATAAAGAACTTAAATTATGTTAAATACGCCTTCATTCCTAATGCAGCTCACTGGTTGGCACTACTCACAAGCTCATCTGTCCCAGCTCGTCCTGCAGAGCCAGGAGCAGGTCGGCGAGTGAGCTTAGCGATGGGTCAACGTGCAGCCTGTTAGGCTTCTCTGACGAATCAGAGGAAGATGAAGAAAAGTCCTTTTGGAGGTTTTTCTTCACTCCGCAGCCAGACCTGTGGAGTGCACTCACTCGCTGGCACAGCTGTGGCTGGTGGTGCTTCATCATGTGAAGGATACTTTGCACGTTGGCATGAACCGAATGGCTTGGGCTCGTCGACTAGAGACGGGAATGAAAAGAATTAAAGTAAGAACAAACAACAACGAAAAAAAAGAAGTGCAGAAAATTATAAGTGACTTACTGTTCCTGCAACAAAGGGCATTTTCTTGTGCATCGGGCTCTTTGGTAGCAGTTCGGCAGGTTTAGAGGTTTTCTGAGGAAGAAGACAGCTCTCATCACTGCTACATCCAAAGAAATCTCTGTCTCCTTAAATAAATGCCTAAAATTATTTTTTATATTGGTCAGAAAAGTACCCTTATGCTCTTTTTTGTTTTCTTCTTTGGCTTTGTCTCTTCAGAAGTTGGCAGAGATGGTCGAAGGCTGACATCAAACTCTCGTTGCAGCTGCAGTAGTCACAGCAAATCAATGCTTCTTAAGAGTATTTAGTCAAATTTGCCAATCAGCAGCTTTATTGTTGAATATGTGCTGAAAGTTGTGGCGTGGGCAATTTAAAAAAAAGTTGTGTCTCTAGTTAGCATTTGTTTCTTAACAAGTGCAATCCAAAAACTGACTAACCTCCTCCGCCTTCTCCTGCACGAGTTTACGCTCGTGCTCTTCTTTCAGCAGTTTCTGCTCCAGGATGGAAAGCTTCATCTGAAAATTTATCGCAGCGACACACCCTGAAATAATGAACTTTTGGCAATAAGCATTCTGACTAATGAATTAGAGATAAGCAGCATTGGGAAACCTTAGGTTACCTCTGCCAGAGTTTGGGTTCTGCTCAGTTTGAGACACTCTGACTCGAGTTTTTCCAGCTTCTCTCGCTGAATTTGGCTGTTTGAGCTGCTCTTTTGCTCGCTCTGCAGAGAAGCCTTGAGGGGATTAAAGGTGGCAGGGGGAATATGTGGTTCTTTATGTTACTTACATCCAGAAATGTGAGAAACAAATACGTGATGATCATGCTTATAGCTGGGATCTACTTTCAAATGACTTTTTGATTCGTAGTATTCTGAGCTACCTGATTTTCCATTAGAGCGCTCCTCTCTTTTTTGGCATTTTCAACCATTTTCCTCATGTAGTCCAGCTGCTTCTCGAGAACCTTACAGCGAGCTTCTGCAGACTGCAGTTTTGAGTCCAGTTCTGTCATTATAAAGCAGAGAACAAACTAATCAATCAGTTAAATGGAGTTGCCAGATCATAGTGACCCACAGTACCCTGTTTCCTTGTTGCTTTCTATTCTTTGTCGCTTACCTCTCCTGGCAGAGTTATCCGTCCCAGGCAGGCTGTCTGCTGTCTGACTGTACAATGTTGTAACTTGCGGATGCTTTTGAGCATCATGGGAGAACTGCTGGTAGCTCTGCTCTGCTTGCATCCTTTCCAGCTCCAGCCGCCTAATTTTCTCCTGAAGGGTCTTCAGTGCATCAACCACGGCTGATGAAGAGTAAACAACAATACAAAGACATACTAGGTAACTGTAACAGAAAGCAGTCTGCCCCCTCCCCCCTCAAAAAAAACAAAAAACTCCCACTGTAAGAGACAAATAGCTCATGATAATGAATGCGTCATACCTTTGCTATCAATATTTGGTCTGCTCTGGGAAACTGAGCTGCTGGCCATGTGTGTGCCCATGCTGAAAGACGAGTGTGCATGGGGCTCCGGCTCTCGTGAAGGTTTCACTATCCTGTCTGGTGGCTGGTAGTAGCTTCCAATGTAACTGTTCTTGGAAGGTGAGTCTAAAATCTATACACAACAAGAGGAGGTTGTTTTGGAAACAAATTAATATTTTCATTATCAATAAAATGCCAAGTTTGTAAAATTATAGACAAAAAATGTAAGTGTATACGAGTCCGATTTTTAACAATTTTGAACCTTGAGAATAAATTTCAAATGGAGAGACTAAAATCAGGTCCTGATTACGACACTGTGAAAAAAGAGAAATAATTTTCTTTTTACTAAAAATGATTTGGATGTGCAGTTTGCAATTTTGCATCTGTGTGCTAAAAGTAATAGTTTCATTTTAAATTACAACATTATTCCTAAAGTGCACAGCTCAAAAACAGGGAATACATGATCAACATAGTATAACACAAAGTTAGTTACACTTCACACTTCAGGGAAATTAATCTGTTTGATTAGGAAGGATAAACCATTGCTTTGCTACAAATGAAAGTGACAACAGGTGACTGCCTTCAACATCATAGGTTAAGACTTGACTTCATTCTCAAAATGAGTATTATAGATTATTATAGAGACGAGTTGCTATCCCAAGCGAAGAAGTTCAAGTATCCCGAGGTCTTGTTAAGACTGATTGATGCAGTGTCTGCATCACCGGTCCATTGTGGTAAAGTGAGAGCTGAACATAAAAACAAAGCTATTGATTTACCAGTCAATCTACATCCCCACCCTTACCTATGGTCACGAGATCTGGATAGTGACCAAAAGATCAGGAGGTACTGAGAATAGAGCCTCATCCACATCGAAATGAGACAGCTTAGGTGGTTCAGAATGCCTCCTGGGAGAGGTTTTCCACGCATGTCCTACTGAAAGTTAAAAGGATGCCCTGGGGTAAGCCCAGGACACGCTAGAAAGATTACATCTCTCAGCTGCCTTGGGAATGTCTCGGTGCTCTCAGGCCTAGATGAGCTGGAGGGGGTGGCAGGGGAGACGGAGATCTGGGCTCATCTGCTTAGGCTCATGCGCCCCCGACCCCGTTCCACCTTCACCACGAACCGTCTCTGTGGTTTTACGCTTTTCCTCATCCATATATTTGTTTAGTAAACAGTAAATACTGATAAAAAAAAAACTTTCTGTTTTCGGTGCAATTTCCGTGCACTTGCCACACAAAGTGAACAGTAACCGAATCAACAAGTGTTAATCGATTACTCAACTGTACCCCAGTACAGCCAGCTTTCTGCAACAAGGAGGCCGTTTGTAGCCCTAAAAGCTCCACAACAGCAAACATAATAATAATCCAATGTATTTACAAACACCACCCACTGCAAGGACCATTGGCTCCTTTAGGTAGATACCCGTAAAACAAACCAAAAAGATGGTTAAGTGGCAACTTGGCGAAAGTAAACAAGGCAGCGCTAACGCGTTAGCCACACCTGCTGCTAACGGCTGATTTACAGACGTTACCTGATCGTGGTACGTCTCCATTTTGCCCCACAGCGAATGATGAGTGCTTCCAAACTAATCATGCGTCTGTCTTTAACGATCCCAGGCTACTTTCATAAGTTAAAATGACTTGTAAGACACCAGCTAACTGACTCCAGCTGTCCTGTCACCAAGAGACAGTCCGGACTTTTTAAATTTCCCTCCTCTTTGCCGCCCTCCACACTGTGGTTCCGCCTGCGCACTCTTAGTTCCTCCCTCCCCACCGCCGCAGATTGTTCCAGACTTTTCTCTGCTGGTTAAGAAATATATTATATTTCCATATCTTTTGCTAATTAAATACTATAAGGGTAAAAGGAAACTTAAGCTTGTCCTTATTCTTTACTCCAACATTCTAATTTACTTCACTGTTATTTCAGTTATTCTTTTTGGGTTTCAGTAGACTGGCATAACTACTTTGAGCTGTATATGACAATTTTAGCATTTTTAAAAATCCGATCATGACACACATATACGGTGTCACTTAATTTTCTTTGTGGAACAGTTTCCAGTATTTTCAGCAAAATCAATAAAGACTGTGACCTTTTGGTGATAAGTATGGCATTAGACAAGCTCACCTTCTATAGACTAAAATAAAATTATCCTTTAAATCTTATTTTTCTTGCTGTTCCCTTTAGGGGTTGCCACAGCAAATTATCTGCCTCCACCTCATCCTATCTCTACCATCATCTGTCATGCCAACCACCACACCATGAACGTTGACTGTGGTATTCCCAATGAAAATCTTGGCATCTTCAACGCTGCCATTCAAGAGGTCTCTCTACCATCTTTTAAAACTTCCCTTTCACTCTTGCTGCTATCTTTCTGTCACAAATCTCCCCAGACACTTGTTTCCACCCACTTCACCCTGCCTGCCCTCTCTTCTTTACCTCTCTGCTGGGGTGGATTGATGGGATTTCTGGGTATGTGCAAAGGGCCCATGTACAGTTAGGGGCCTATCCAAGATGCAGATGTTAGTTGTCAGAGAGGAAGGACAACAACAGGAATATTATAGTTACATACAAACATAGTATAACAGATGAACAAGCTCTAGGTGCTACATTTTCCATTTAATATAAGGTACCCTAGAGTGTTTAATGATGTTGTATTGTGATAGTTGCTTTTCATTGTTTTGTTAAGGTACCATGCTCTCCATTTCGAACTATTCTGTGTACATGTTTGCACATATAATGATTCTGAACTTCTTTTTAGATGCAAGGTATTTAATCAGTTAACTCTGCAAGGGTGCACCACAGGCAACTGGTAAGATGTAGGTGGACTTTTCAGTTATCTAATGTGTGGCCTTTTCACTCACTTTATCTAAGTCCCCAAGTCAGTATAGCTGGAATGCATGCTGCACTGATCACTGCATAGCCACACACAACCTCCAAAATACCAACACAATCAGTAGGCTGGAGTATGTACACGATAAACTGATTTGTTTCTGCTTGTTGACTTTTTTATGTTTCCCCAGGTTGTGGTGAGTTAATACAATGTCGTTAGCACTGTAAGTCAATCACACTGTCAACATTTGCACATGCAAATACTCTCTTGCAGCAATAAGCAGCATGTGTGATAGTCCTTCTGCATTACTATTTTTTTTCTCATTTGCAACAAACACATTTTTTTTTTCGTTTAACCATACTTGAACTGAGGTACATGGCACTTCGTTCTTATGTTGAGATTGATATTTTAATGGTATGGGCTGTATCAGTGTGCAAATTTTTATTAAAGTTAAGAAAATCAAATGGAAACATACAACATATCCACCTCTTTATGTCTTTCTGCTTGTCTGTCATTTCTGATAAACAAGTGAAAGGGGGGCTGCTGCTGCTGAATAAGGGGATGATGGGAGATGTAGTTGCTAAGTGCTACAGTCAAATAGAGAACCTAGGCGGATAAAGAATACAATCCCCATAAACGCTTCCCCCACGAGCACAGGAAACCGCCCACCAACCAATCATCTCCCAGAACCTCCCCGAATGAGTTCGGCTTGGGATGATTGGCTAATTTGCCCTGCCAATCAAACCTTTACCCTGAAGTTGTTACCTCCTCTTGTTTCTACGCTGGAACCAGCGTTACTGGACAGTGCCGAGGCAAGGCGTCCTGTAACAGGAGAGAGACACCAAAGAATGTGGATAAAGTGAGTGTTTTAGAATGACACTGTTTGTTTTTCAGTCTCAGTGAAAGGTTTGTGTGTGGGAATTTTTTTAAAGACCGGCGGTGGGGGCTTTAGTGCCGTCTTTGTTAATGGGCAGCTTGAAAGCCCTGGCACGAAGAAAAGAGAGATAAACAAGCAGCGAGAGATTGAATGGATTTCACTGATGTGCCAAGTTAATATCAAAGTTAAAAGCCGTTAAATCATAAACCAGTGTTAGTATTTGCGAAATCAAATGATGTGGCAGTGAATCTAATTGCTCTGTCTGTGTTCAAATCATGTTTTGTTGTTTTGAAAGTTGCTAACAAAGATTAGCAGAATCATGTGGATTTAAATCACGGATGCAGCTATTGCTTTTTAAAAATCTGTTTAAAACATGTGGTTAAACCTCATTATATTAGATTTTCTGCAAATCTGAGCAGTATATGTTCAGAGAATGATCTGGCTATATGCTGAAATGCATGGTGTGATGATATGCTTTAGATGTGTAGTTGATTTATGCATTGATTTATCTCTTCTCCACAGTGTTACATTACACACTGGTACAGTACTGACATAAATTTTCACACCCTTTCTTAGGGCAGTAATGTGGTATAAGAATGGAAGTAGATGGAGGATGTACTTCTATTGCTCTTCCCTGGTGCTGAGAGAGACATTTTTGTTTTCCCTGGTAGAGCAGGGGACCCATGAACCAAGGGCCATAGTCCTTACAACAGCGGCTTCAGTTTGATGCTGTGTGTCACTCACCCTCTCTCTCTTTCCCTACTTCCCCCCCCTGCCAAAAGCCAAAAATCCATTAGCTGTAATATCCAAATTATGGCAAATGAATTCATGAGATATAGGGTGATACAGTGGGGCAAAAAAGTATTTAGTCAGCCACCGATTGTGCAAGTTCCCCCACTTAAAATGATGACAGAGGTCAGTAATTTGCACCAGAGGTACACTTCAACTGTGAGAGACAGAATGTGAAAAAAAAAAAATCCATGAATTCACATGGTAGGATTTGTAAAGAATTTATTCGTAAATCAGGGTGGAAAATAAGTATTTGGTCAATAACAAAAATACAACTCAATACTTTGTAACATAACCTTTGTTGGCAATAACAGAGGTCAAACGTTTACTATAGGTCTTTACCAGGTTTGCACACACAGTAGCTGGTATTTTGGCCCATTCCTCCATGCAGATCTTCTCAAGAGCAGTGATGTTTTGGGGCTGTCGCCGAGCAACACGGACTTTCAACTCCCGCCACAGATTTTCTATGGGGTTGAGGTCTGGAGACTGGCTAGGCCACTCCAGGACTTTCAAATGCTTCTTACGGAGCCACTCCTTTGTTGCCCGGGCGGTGTGTTTTGGATCATTGTCATGTTGGAAGACCCAGCCTCGTTTCATCTTCAAAGTTCTCACTGATGGAAGGAGGTTTTGGCTCAAAATCTCACGATACTTGGCCCCATTCATTCTGTCCTTAACACGGATCAGTCGTCCTGTCCCCTTGGCAGAAAAACAGCCCCATAGCATGATGTTTCCACCCCCATGCTTCACAGTAGGTATGGTGTTCTTGGGATGCAACTCAGTATTCTTCTTCCTCCAAACACGACGAGTTGAGTTTATACCAAAAAGTTCTACTTTGGTTTCATCTGACCACATGACATTCTCCCAATCCTCTGCTGTATCATCCATGTGCTCTCTGGCAAACTTCAGACGGGCCTGGACATGCACTGGCTTCAGCAGCGGAACACGTCTGGCACTGCGGGATTTGATTCCCTGCCGTTGTAGTGTGTTACTGATGGTGACCTTTGTTACTTTGGTCCCAGCTCTCTGCAGGTCATTCACCAGGTCCCCCCGTGTGGTTCTGGGATCTTTGCTCACCGTTCTCATGATCATTTTGACCCCACGGGATGAGATCTTGCGTGGAGCCCCAGATCGAGGGAGATTATCAGTGGTCTTGTATGTCTTCCATTTTCTGATGATTGTTCCCACAGTTGATTTTTTCACACCAAGCTGCTTGCCTATTGTAGAGTCACTCTTCCCAGTCTGGTGCAGGTCTACAATTCTTTTCCTGGTGTCCTTCGAAAGCTCTTTGGTCTTGGCCATGGCGGAGTTTGGAGTCTGACTGGTTGAGGCTGTGGACAGGTGTCTTTTATACAGATGATGAGGTCAAACAGGTGCCATTCATACAGGTAACGAGTGGGGGACAGAAAAGCTTCTTACAGAAGACGTTACAGGTCTGTGAGAGCCAGGGATTTTCCTTGTTTGAGGTGACCAAATACTTATTTTCCACCCTGATTTACGAATAAATTCTTTACAAATCCTACCATGTGAATTCATGGATTTTTTTTTCACATTCTGTCTCTCACAGTTGAAGTGTACCTCTGGTGCAAATTACTGACCTCTGTCATCATTTTAAGTGGGGGAACTTGCACAATCGGTGGCTGACTAAATACTTTTTTGCCCCACTGTATATCTGTGTCTTTTATAAGCAGTTCATGTTATTAGTTGGAGTCAAATTTCTCTGATGCTACATCTAAAAGCATAATGCACTTGCATTAACAAACAGGTGATGCAAGCCCTTTCCTGTCCTGTTTATTCGTAGCCTTTTGTGAGACAGCACAAACGGTAGGCCCGCATAAACTGATGGAGGTGCAGGACCAGGAGTCTGTGGGGAGATGGGACAGGCTGGGGAGCCGGGATCCCAGCTCCAGAGCTGATGCGATAGAGAACATCTGCCAGGAGGTCATGCGGAAAGTGGAAACCATTGGGCCCATACCGCCGGTGGCCCCTCTGTCCCCGGCTTCAGGGAGTCCTCCAGGCAACGATCTGAATGACATCCTGGCCCATGTCCTTATGCTCTCCAGACGGTGTCCCTTTGAAGATGTCAGGGAGCGTTGCTCTCAGCTTCTGCGAAACATCCAGGTAAGAGAGTCGTGGTTTTATGATGGTGAGCTGTGTTGCATTACGCTGCACCCGACTGTGATATGTCCTCTAGAGCCAGTGTTTATTGTATTGCTCTGCTGCCATCTCCCTCTCTTCACCTCTTCATAAGCATTGCAAACACTGTGGTTTAGTAAAAAGCTCAGTGTGACCGCTGCATGGTTTGTTAAAGAGATTACAGTCAGTCACACAATGATACACAAAAATATAGCTGTCCGAACCTTTCAACACGCTGCCAATCATTTTTACGGTGAGATTTAAACTAAACTGATAATCACTGGTTGATTAAGATTTGTCTTTAGCATTAAAGCTAGACATAAGATTTAAGTTTTTTTAGGGCAGAATTTGAAAACAAATTTCTTTGGGTCGTGGCTTACACACATTGAGTTCTTCCAATAAAAATATTGACACTGCACATAGTGTATGTGGGCTTTCTCAGAGAGTTAAGACGTATTTACTGAAAATAAGTAACGCTCTCCATTATTAACAAAACACAGTGTGACACAGCATTTTTGTTTTCACTTAGGCTTTTTTTCTTTTTCTTTTCAGCTCCGTTAAGTCTGCCTGTGTTGATTTTTAAATAAATATCCTGGTCATTGTTGTGTAGCAGGTGGCAGTGAATCGAGAAAAAAAATATTATATTGAAGCTGTCTGACTTGGACATGGATACATGGTGCTCAGTGAATCCTGAAAACAAAAATCTGTGGGAGAAATGCGCAATGGTGGATTTGGGGCAGGATAACACGCCATGTCAAGTCATCTCAGACTGGTTTCTTGGACATGACAATGAGTTCGCTGTACTCTAATGGCTTCCACAGTTCTAGAGAGATGTGCTAGAACAAGAGATTCGCATCATGGATGTGCAGCCAGCAAATCTGCAGCAATTGTGTGATGCAATTGTGTCAACATTGGGCAGAATCTCTGAGGAACGTTTCCAGCACCTTGTTGAATTTATGCAGAATTTATGTAGTTCTGAAGGCAAAAAGAGGTCCAGTCCAGTACTTTTTAGGTGTACTTAACAAAAAGGTTGGTGACTGTATCTGTAATACATGTATATTTATAATAAATATTGTGCTGGGTTTATTTTGTTTTGCCACTATTAGCTATAGAGAATGAAATATTATACTTATCCTGGGTCTACCCTTGTGTTTGCTGTGGCCTGTTCCACTTAATGATTCCTGTAATAACAAACAAACACTAACCCCAGTAGCTTTGGATGGCCTGACATGTTGTTATTCTGAGGAAATGGGGTGTTTGGCCGTGGCTTTAGTTCCTGTTTGTGCGGAAGTGTTTTTTGAAGATGGAGGCGAGGGGCAGGCAGAGATGAGAACGGGAGAAAGCTGCTTTGCGGGTTTAGCTGTCTACCACGGTACGCGCCGTCTGGTATTTCTGAATTATGCTAAGCTGCATTTGGGCACAGCTTGCCAAAGGTTGCATTTATGAGCCCACAGTTAGCTGATGTAGCTGTGGTCCCATGGTGGGAGATCCCTCCTGACGCACACACACACACCTTTCTCACATTGTCAGGGTTGGAGGGGCTAAAGGGAGGGGTGTTCTGGCTCAGACAGCCTTTAATTCCAGCAGATCCGCTGATTAAAGACAAAATCTTTGAAAGCACAGACAGTCTTTTCCTCGTGTCCTCTAGAGGAGGAAGGCATCCTGCTTAGTGAGAATAATATACTCTAAAACCCACATGGCTCGCTTAGCTGTGGGTTGGAGCAATTTTCTGCTTGTTTGTTGCCATAATGAGCACATCTTTCCTGAGCATTTATCAACCGTGAAAGTAACTCCGGTGATATTATTCAAAGGATGAAATGTGCTCTTGTCTGTAGATGTAGCATGAAAAATTATGATAAAAATAATTGCAATAATGCCTAAGAAGAAGGGAAAAAATATTGTGTGTTGGCACAATTTTTTTGCTCATACTTGTGCACATAGATAAGAAGTGTACTGGAGAAGTTATACTCTAGTAATGGACAAGGGCATTTTCTTCTGTTTTGATCCTGCTATCAGACCTTCCACTAATTGTTGAGGAACCCATGTAGCAAATAACGAGACCTTTTTTTGGTCTCTAACTTTGCCTCACTTTCTTTTTTTTTTATGCAATCCCACTTGGTGTTTCTTCTTCCTGACTCTGCAGGCTAACTGACTTGCAGGCTTAAACATTTGAGATATGATGTTGCTCTAGTATTCAGGGGTCACAGGTTCGTTGGCAAAAATAGGGTGATATGCGTACAGGGAGGGGTCGGGTTCTCTTGCGAGGGTCTTCTGGGTAATTGTGAGTCAAAATCGCTTACCAAAACAATTCTGCAGCGTGGTCTTCTGTGGCCTTTGACTTGGCATTCGACTGCTGAGCTTTATTGATCTCATTTTTATGGGAACCCCAAAGTAAAGATGGGTATGCTTCCAAACACACACATGCTCAAAATTAAAGAGAAACAATAGTAAGTGTGTATTCTGAGTCTGTGAAAGGGGTGGGCAGACTCTGTTGGCCGACTCTCTCTCTTTCTCTGGTCATCATGTCCCCAAACTGGATGAAAGGAACCCAGTCTTGGATGGCTGAACAGAGACGGAAAGTTTTTTTCCTTCTTCTTTCTGTGCTTTGCAGTTACACCATTGTGTTAGCCCTTTCACCCCTACTTGAATTAAGAGCTAGTCTCAAAAGATCAACCTGTTCTTGTGATTTAGGCCTGTGCCTCTCAGATTTAACGACACTACCCACAACCTGCACCGTGCGAGAATTAAAAGATGGAGTAAATCAGCAGATGAAGTGAAGAATGTACATTAAATACCAAGTGGCCTTAGTGTCTCTTTGAATCCAAGTCAGTCTGGTTCTTATGTGTTCAGCTGTCACTGCACATCAGAACTGAAATGTGTGGTTAATAGTCATTGTAAGTGTCCTGCACCTTAGTCTGTTAGTATCACACCTTGTTCTACAACCAACTTTCTTTTATTTTTAATGCACAAATCGCTATAGTTGCAGTCTTTTAAACACCCTAGAAGATATTTAATCTAAGAAACGTTCCTTCTATTCATCTGTTATGACAGAGTCATGTTTTTTGGGGGGGCTTTTTTCATAAAAAAGAAATGCAGTCTGTTTTTCTGAGGAACACAGAGGCATTAGATGTTTTAAGCTCCTGAGTGTTTTCACATACTTATTTAAGCTAATAATGGACATTAGGACTAACTAAGCAGTCTCTCTAATAAACACATATGTGTGATTAATTAAGTAAAATGGCTTCCTGGAACTGGCCTCCTCCTAAACTAATGCAGAACATATGGAGTGTTTCTTGGAGATGACGGTAAATATTTAATTATCTCTTTAGGATTGATTTATTCATCTAAGCATAGCCCTTGAACTTGATATGAATAAGCAATCGTAATTGTCAAGTATATGCAGATCTAGCACCTACATCGTGACTTTCCTAAGAGTTAAACTTTGAAGTTGCATGGTAGGTTGATCTCTGACTGATTTCTCCGAGACTGTGTTACATAATTTTATTTCTTTTTAATTGTGGGTTAGGCTTGTTTTCAGAAGACATGTTGTCTGTGTAAGCCTCTCTCAATGGTGGAATTCATTTGGTGAGGCTATATAAACAAACTTTACTTGTCAACCTTGACAGACAGGTGTGTGGACAGATGCAGTACGGCTTTTCTGAGAAGGCAGGGTCAGAGTCCACTTGTAAAATGTGGCAGAAGTTCAGAGAATTGTTTAATGCTTTTTCATTGCAGTCACAGTGACAGAAAGGTTTGCACTGATCTGTTTTATAAGTCTGTGCATGACTGTGCATATACTGTGCTGTTTTTTTTTGTGTTAGTTAATGTACTGTGTGTGCATGAGTTTGATTGCGAATGCCTGGAGTCTGTGTCTGTCTGCTACCTCTGCTTGCTGTGTAAATATAGTGAGGACCAATGACGAGAGGGCCTTGTATTCTGGTCAGATCTGGTGGATTATGGGCACTCTGTGGTTGAACCAGGGCAGACAAAGTGTATGGTGAGAGGGGAGGGGGGGGGGGGGGGGGGGGGGGGGAAGGAGCAGCTGTGGAAGCAGGCAGTGACCTTTGGCACAGTAACTGTACAGTGAAATGCGCCATGGATATGGAGGACGCAATAGAGAAATAAAGCTGTGGATTTACAGCTGTCTGCCAGCTGGGCAGAGCAGTGGGACAGAGCGGTGATAGGAGCTGGGTGTGAATTCTCTCTATGGGGTGTCTTACTGAGCTAGATGAAGCTTTATGGCACTAAAGGCCCTTTGTCTTCAAGTTTTGCGATGATGATAGTGATAGTAGCACAATGACATAGCTCCTGCCTTGATGCCTTGATGCTCCTTTTGTAGGCCTAAATATCATCACTGACTGCTTTTAGTTACCTGCATGAATTGCTTATTGCTTGTACTGCGACATGGCTTATTGGCCGAGTTGTTATTTTAAACACTGGCATCAGCGTTGGCCCAATATTTCTGTTAATGCACTCCTAATGTGAAATCTTGTACCACAAATGTCTGCAGAGTACAATGTAATAATGAATGCTACCACTATATTGGCTTTCATTTATAAATAGTTGATGTGCAAACTGGGAACCCTAAAATGATGCTGTGCAGATAAAGTGATGAGGGATATTTACCAGAAGGGGTTTTTACACAGTTTGAAGATGCCTTCCCCTCCCTTTTCTCTTGCTTGCCAGGATATTAAAAACCATTTTTAACAAACACACAAGCTTCCACTTTGATCCTGCAGCACAGACAGACCCCCACTTTCAGCCAGTACAGCATACTGCCGGCAGCACACCCGGGAAGACTTAGAGAGAGAGGGGGAGGGGGGGGGGGCATGTGGGGAAATGTGCAACTAGGTCACTGTCAATCCTGTTGTAGATGATAATTTTCCTGTTTTAGCATACATTAGTGGATGTGTGGAAATGCTTTCCTGTAGAATAAGGGGGATTTTTTTCTTCTTTCATTTGTTCCAGATAGAGTTTAAACTTCTGCTAAAACACGCAAAGGCTGTATTGTCCTGTCAAAGAGGGAGGGGTGTGTTGGTGTTGTCTCCAGGCATTTGCACAGCATAAGCAGTCGTCATGGTACCAGTGGCATGAGGTGCAATGATGGGATGAGTTATTTGGCACTGCTACTTGGGGGTGGGGGGTACGTGCTCGTCTGCAATTATTTCTGGACGTGGTATTCAGGAGCTGAAGGGGAGAAAGCGAGGGAGAGGGAATGGAAGTAGAAAAGAGACTCTGCCACATTATGATTGCAGCGCACTGAAGGTCAAAAAGAGATGGCGAGAAGGGGAAAAAAAGGACACCAATAAAGCAATGAGTTTTAACGTGTGGAGAAGAGAAGAGAAGGGGGTGAAACCAAAACAAAAGAGGAGGTTCTCTGTATTCAGTTTGAAAACAGTGGAAAACTACTAGCACCCCACAACTGCAAACCACTTTGCTCTTAAGCCTAGCTCAGACCGGACCTGAGTCTTTCCTGACAGGGTACAGATCCAGACCCTTTTGTGGATTATGTTTCCATGACCCCAAATTAACCTAAAGCCCCAAATAAATGATAATTTTGCTCTCTTGCTTGTCTGGCATTTATTGAAAGCTCAGTTTGACTTGCCCATACACCTCAGGACTGGGAGGAGCAGATGGTGGATAGTGATGTTGAACTTCTTGAAGGGGAGAAGTGTACTTAGAAATCATATGAATGAAACAGCTTAACAGCACATCCAACCAACTCTGTGTGTAAACTCATTATGTCCATGTTTTCATACCTTTAGGTCTTGTTTCAACCTCAGGCAGAGCAGAATTTGTTGTGTCGCTCCCATCAGATGTAAGAATAGAGATTTGGTAGGCTTGTGAGACTACCAAAGGCACTTGTGCCATAAGTATGAGTTCAGTCATCCTTGCTGTTGGTATAATGTTGCCAGTAGAAAATTGAAGCTTGCACAACTGTGAATTCATTCTAGGTGTGAAAGATGGAAATTGCAGTCATTTCACAGCTTAGCAACACCTGTCTTAAACAGATTCATCCACAGGGGCAGACCCATTTTAGCAGCGAACTTATCATAGCATGAAAAGCGCAGATGTGACTGATCATATAAATTATACAAATTCTTCCCAGGCCCCATGTCATGTATGTTGGTGCACTGAAATAGTTTACAGGGGTATTAAAAGGTTATCTTTAATGACATTATTGCGCTTTCCCTAACATGTCAACGTGGCCGCTGTGAAAAAGATATATTTAGCCTGTAATCTGACAGCTTTACCCTTTGGCAATCTGTTTTTTTTCACTGATGGCATTTGACATGTCAAAACAGGTGTGAATAATAAAAGGAACAGCAGCTGAATTGTGCTTAGCTGCTTCAGTTTCATTGGTCTTTTATTGTTCAAGCGTCAACGTCACTTAATGGCTTACTGAACACTTAAATGAGAGAGAGCCATTGCTGAAGTAATCGTTACATTCATAGTTCAAAAATAGTTACAGCAGTGTGTACATGAGGAGGAAAACTGAGTTCTTTCCTGTCTACCTGTCTGTTATGTTGGTATACACCAGGGGTGTCCAACTCCAGTCCTCGAGAGCTACTTTCCTGCAGCTTTTAGATGCATCCCTACTCCAACACGGCTGAATCAGATGGTTGGATTACCTTTTCAGCATGCCATCAAGTTTGGCAAAGGCCCGGTAACAGCCATTCATTTGGTTCAGGTGTGTTGGAATAAGGATGCATCTAAAACCTGCAGGACAGTAGCTCTCGAGAACTGGACACCCCTGGTAATTTAGGAGATTGTCTTTCAGTGTTCCTCCTGGATCTCAGGTACGCCAAGTGTGAAATGGTGGGAATGAAAATGAGCACCTCCAAATTTTAGGCTATGAATCCAGTGAGAGTTCACTTTTGAATCTGGGTGGTGCAGTGCTAGCAACAACATTGGTTTTACCTACAAATATCATATTTCATAGTATAAAAGATGGACGTAGGTTTAAAAGAAAGACATAGATGCTACCCGTTGGTTTGTGAAGATGTTTTGAAGTATTTCTGTCTTTGCCATGTTGGTGTTTTTGTATAGCCGATGTGAGAAGTGAGGGGTACTGACAGTGAAACAACTTGTCAATTACAATTCCTTAACTCATGAGAAAATGAGCATACCCTGGATAATCCTTCTATCTGAACTTAAAAACACAAAATTACAAAATGACTAACTGACACATAAACTCAGCAGGAAAGTGTTTAGAGAGGTCAAGTCCGAGGACCATTTTCCCATAGATTTCTAAGGCACCAGAAGTCTTTTCGTAACCACAGCTTGACCCCTTGGTGGCTTTTAAAAAGAACGCTTGTTTAAGCCACTGCATCGGCTTCTCTCTACAGACCCCGAAGCTACTCCCTTCTTATATACTGTTCAAAACAAAATGTTTGGAATTCCAGCAAAGGAGGACGTTGTGTTGCTGTGCAGCAGCAGAAACCTCTTTGTATACCATTTCCTCCAGATGTTATCGTGACCACAACAAGGAGGGTGCAGCCAGCATGAGGAATTGTACCAATGTCTCATACGTAGCATACATTTCAGGAGGTGTTGTCATCTTATGCTGTGCATACATCAACTATAATGCGTGCTGCACAGTGTGGCTGTATGCAATACGGGCCTTTTATCCCTCACACTCTTGCTCTTCAATGTTCGTCCTTTTCCTCAGACAGGACAGGCTATGGAGTGGTTCTTCATGCAGCATACTGAAGTAGATGGGTTGAAGTAGATGTAGTTCCTGTGTTTAGTCACAGGAGGGTGCTCTGTACAAGGCTTTTGGCCTTTTGCTCTCATCTCATGTTGCTTGATGGGAATTTTCCATGTACTGGCTTGAACGCATGCGATGTTGCACATGATTTTAATTTTTTCCTTTCGCCCTGGTCACTTGGCCTTCATGTGAGGTTGTTTGTGTGTGACATTTTCTATTGTTTATGTTCGTCTATATGTGTTCTGTCTGCCTTTTGAACGTGAGTCTGTGTCTGTGTTTACATGTCTAGAGAGTTTTATAGCAGGGAGCATGCAGGATTTTGAGTCATCTGCAGATCAGGTCACAAAGCATGAATAGCCCAGTGGCTGAGGTCCAGACCTCGGTCTGAGGTGGCCCCTATTAGGATACAAACCACACAGGCTAAGCGCCCAGCTTAGTCAGCAGGAATACAGAAAATATTAGGGACACTTGTTCCTGCTTACACCAGAAAACCTTGCACAACCACTAAAGTGGCACAAATTTCTTGTAATCTTTTCTGATGAAGTAATCTATCATGCAAAAATCTCAACATTTACCAGCCATATCCTCTAAAATGTGAAAATTTGAACACTGAATTAAAGATATGTTGGTTCCAGTGTGTTATTTGTACAGTCCGAAGAAACTTCAGCTTAACAAACTTTAAAATGACTTCTCTAAAAAAGTATTTGAGATTTTGGGCCATCTTAGGGTGTGTCAGAATAAATGGGGCCAAATGTAAAATGAGTGGCTATTTTTTTTCTTCCCTTTTTTCTTCAAGAGCAGCTCAATCAGAACTGTGCCATTACCATCTTAGATGTATAGTACTACATTAAGGCTTGAAGAAAACAGGCAACACATTAACACAACCATAAATAATGCACACAAAGGCTTGTTCACCCATGTGCACGTCACCCAATCTTGCAAGTACCTCACTTTTTGAAATATGAAGTTAGCTGTGTCAGCACCTGATGGATCATTTCCCATTGGAGTCATTGTGTGGTGCTACTCACCGAGCAGTGGTGTTGCTCACCGAGCAGTGGTGTTGCTTCAAGCTTTAACCACTGCCATGTTGGCTCAGGATTGGCTGTGCTGTTGTTTTAGCGTCAGTGGTATTGTTTCAGGCCCAATGTGTAGGGCTGGAGGGTATTGTGCTCTCTTCTCGGGGGTATTGACCCAGGCTGATGTATATGTCCTTGTTTATGTTACTGGTCAGTTTGTCAGCATGGTGACAGTTTCACACTACAGGATCTCCACATTCCCACAGTCATTCACCTCTGACCTCAGCTCTTATGCTCCAAAGTTTGAATGTGTGTGGTAAAACAGCAGACTGAGAGCGAGTCTCCATCAGTGATTGACAAGTAGTGTTTGCAATAGCTGCTTGAGTGGGTTTGCATCATAGTGTTTACTTAGGGTGGAAAACACACTTTGTATGTTTGGCCTAAATCTAATCATGTACCTTCATGTTGGAGGTTTTTTTTGGCTTTTACCCCTCAGCTGTAAAAGGCTGACGGAGTATTGTCGTCACCGTACCGGGCAAGCGACCGGGTGTCCGGGTGGGTGTCGTGGACTCTCAACTTTGTGAACATAATAACTCAAGAGCTAGGTGGCGTAGGATTTTCACATTAATACTTTAGGTGCATATCTTAAAAATCTAGTGCGAGTTTAAATATTGGAGAGGTCAGAGGTCAAATGTTTCAGAAATCTTAAGGAAGTCAACTAGGATTTTGATGCTATAGGTGCATCTAAACATGTGCTCATATGTGTGGACACAGCAGTTTTGCCTCAGTACATCTTCACAGTGGATTTTGAATAAAGCAGTCGCAATTTCAGCTTTAATTTGAGGGGTTAATCAAAAATTTTTGCATGAGCACAGCCATTTATGTACATAATCCCACATTTTCAGACATTCAAAGTTAATTATATAATATGATAATATGAGAATTGTCTGAAATACTTGGCTCCTTTGAGGTGCTCTGCTACGGGTTTACTGTAGCCACTTTCAGTGCTGCTTGTCTTTGGATCTCTCTGCATCCACATTTTTGTGTTCTGTATTGGGAAAGCATGCAGGTGTCTGTTCAGATCGGGTGACTGACATCGCCGCTGAAGAATATCACATTTCTTTGGCGTGAAAAACTCTTGGATTGCTTTTGCAGTTTCTTTATGGTTTTTAGCCATTTGCACTGTGAAGCACTGTCTGCGTTTGAACCTGAGCAGAAAGTTTAGCTCTGTACACTGCCCAATCCGTCTGGCTCTTCAATCAACAGTCAGATCATCAGTCAACACCAGTGGCCCAATTCCTTTGTAGTCCTACATGCCCACACCATAACATTACCTGCACTATGTTTGACAGCTGATGTAGTATGCTTCAGATTGTGAGTGGTTTCTTTTCTCATCATTCTGGTAGAAGTTTATTTTGGTTTCATGTGTCCAAAGAATTATTTTCTGAACTGTGCAGGCTGTCTTAGATGTTTTCTAGGCTTCCTGTTGTTGATTTTAAAAAGCGGTTTGCACCTTGTTGGTAGACCCTCTATATTTCCATTCATGAAGGCGTCTCATGATTGTAGACGATGTTATGAAACCATGTTGTGGAATTGTTTTTCTTAACCATGGAAATAAGTCTGTCATCAAGCACTTTAGTTGTCTTCTGTGGTTTTTCAGACCTTTTGGTGTTGCTGAGCTGCCCAGTGCATTCATTCTTTTGAAGAATGCATCAGATTGTTGGTTTGGCCACTGCTAAAGTTTTTTCTGTCTCTCTCTGATAGGTTCAGGTACTTATTTATTTACTTTTTTCAGTCTAATGATGGCCACTTTCGCTTGCACTTAGGGCTGTGCGATATGACCAAAATCTCATATCCCGATATAAGAATTCTATCGTCCGATAACGATATAAATCATAAAAATGTAACATTTTCTGTAAATTCTTTGAATCTCGGGCAGCTCGACTTGCGGGAAGTGTTTCCAGCTGCGCGTCATGTACCTGGAGTCGAGTGTTTTAACCGGTGCATGAAACTATACATTTTTAGACATAAGTTGTAACGGCCGCCGTTTTCTTTGTGAGTATTTATTATACGGCGTGCTGCGGGGAAAAGCCTGTTCTAACGTTTGAGTCTAAGGTTTATTTTTTCGCACCTGGCGGCTCTTTTTTACTTCTCTTCTGTAAATAGTAAATAATCTGCTCTTTCACATGATTCAGTTTATTTTGAAAAGTCTCAACAGGATCTTGAGCTTTATTGTGAAAGCTTTATGTGGAACATAAACAAGCGGACACGCGATGGTGTTACTGTCGTTGTTGCTAACCACAACGCATAAAAACAGGCGCTTGTCTGTCCGTAGTGTGGTAATATTAAATATAAGAGAAAGAGAGAACTTTAGGAAATTAATATAGCCACTACAGTAACCATCAAAACGATGAAAAAATATTGCTGTAAACAGTTTATTTTGCGACACCATGAAACAAACAATAGCGTAAAATGAAACGATAGACGTTTTTATATCGTCATTTTCTAATTAATTGTCTTGCTCCATCATGCTTAAACTTAGAAGTACAATATATGGAATATGCACTACATTATCAAAACTCATGATATTTTGTTATAGGACAGATGCCGCTACAGGATAAAGTCTGCCAATATTTGCTTTTTTGGCCATGCAGTGGTTGTCAAACTGCGGGGTGTGTACAAATACCTTTAAAAAATATGGAAGAAAACTAGTACTATGTTTTGTTTAGTTCTTTTCATACTATATCACTATTGAAATGAACTCTCAGGGCATAACAGCAAAGGGACACCTTTATTTTAAATGATGGTTTTGGCAAAATAAAACTAACTGAGCCCCTGGAGATGTGAGCTTGCTTTAGCAGTACAACAGTGCTCCAAAAGTCTGGTTAGTCCAGCACATGGACTTCAAAGAGTAGCCAGCAGGTCAATGCAGCTAAATACTTTCTAGTGCCTCTCAAACTCTGGGGTGTGCACAACCGGGTAAAAACATGTGAAGCTAAGCTGAATACACATGATGTGCTATTGAGTTTACCTTTTTTTATTTAAGTAAACTTCATTCTCTTCTTTATTTGTTATTATTGATTTAAAATGGGGGATGGGGTGCTTAAACTTTTTTCAGCATACTAGAAAACATTTGAGAAACACTTGCACTACTCTAATAAACCATAATATACTGGATTATTCAACAATGAAGCCCAGAGAAACATGCAGTTAAAGTCTGCATTGAGCAAGCAGCAGATTTCTTCATCTAGAAGCAGGACCATCGTAAAAAAACAGAGAGGAACAACAATATTTAACACCACGACCACACCGAACTGCCACAATACCTTCAAAAAATAATGGCAACATTACAACTGAGAGGCCATCTCTAGTTGCAACAGTAAAGGAATGAATATCCTTTTTCAGTCCGTTTACTTACAGCATAGGGCTGGGCGATATGACCCAAAATTCATATCTCGATATTTTTTAGCTGGATGGCGATATAAGATATACAGTGGGGCAAAAAAGTATTTAGTCAGCCACCGATTGTGCAAGTTCCCCCACTTAAAATGATGACAGAGGTCAGTAATTTGCACCAGAGGTACACTTCAACTGTGAGAGACAGAATGTGAAAAAAAAATCCATGAATTCACATGGTAGGATTTGTAAAGAATTTATTCGTAAATCAGGGTGGAAAATAAGTATTTGGTCAATAACAAAAATACAACTCAATACTTTGTAACATAACCTTTGTTGGCAATAACAGAGGTCAAACGTTTACTATAGGTCTTTACCAGGTTTGCACACACAGTAGCTGGTATTTTGGCCCATTCCTCCATGCAGATCTTCTCAAGAGCAGTGATGTTTTGGGGCTGTCGCCGAGCAACACGGACTTTCAACTCCCGCCACAGATTTTCTATGGGGTTGAGGTCTGGAGACTGGCTAGGCCACTCCAGGACTTTCAAATGCTTCTTACGGAGCCACTCCTTTGTTGCCCGGGCGGTGTGTTTTGGATCATTGTCATGTTGGAAGACCCAGCCTCGTTTCATCTTCAAAGTTCTCACTGATGGAAGGAGGTTTTGGCTCAAAATCTCACGATACTTGGCCCCATTCATTCTGTCCTTAACACGGATCAGTCGTCCTGTCCCCTTGGCAGAAAAACAGCCCCATAGCATGATGTTTCCACCCCCATGCTTCACAGTAGGTATGGTGTTCTTAGGATGCAACTCAGTATTCTTCTTCCTCCAAACACGACGAGTTGAGTTTATACCAAAAAGTTCTACTTTGGTTTCATCTGACCACATGACATTCTCCCAATCCTCTGCTGTATCATCCATGTGCTCTCTGGCAAACTTCAGACGGGCCTGGACATGCACTGGCTTCAGCAGCGGAACACGTCTGGCACTGCGGGATTTGATTCCCTGCCGTTGTAGTGTGTTACTGATGGTGACCTTTGTTACTTTGGTCCCAGCTCTCTGCAGGTCATTCACCAGGTCCCCCCGTGTGGTTCTGGGATCTTTGCTCACCGTTCTCATGATCATTTTGACCCCACGGGATGAGATCTTGCGTGGAGCCCCAGATCGAGGGAGATTATCAGTGGTCTTGTATGTCTTCCATTTTCTGATGATTGCTCCCACAGTTGATTTTTTCACACCAAGCTGCTTGCCTATTGTAGATTCACTCTTCCCAGTCTGGTGCAGGTCTACAATTCTTTTCCTGGTGTCCTTCGAAAGCTCTTTGGTCTTGGCCATGGCGGAGTTTGGAGTCTGACTGGTTGAGGCTGTGGACAGGTGTCTTTTATACAGATGATGAGGTCAAACAGGTGCCATTCATACAGGTAACGAGTGGGGGACAGAAAAGCTTCTTACAGAAGACGTTACAGGTCTGTGAGAGCCAGGGATTTTCCTTGTTTGAGGTGACCAAATACTTATTTTCCACCCTGATTTACGAATAAATTCTTTACAAATCCTACCATGTGAATTCATGGATTTTTTTTTCACATTCTGTCTCTCACAGTTGAAGTGTACCTCTGGTGCAAATTACTGACCTCTGTCATCATTTTAAGTGGGGGAACTTGCACAATCGGTGGCTGACTAAATACTTTTTTGCCCCACTGTATATATCTCGATATTTTTTTAAAGCCATAAGGTAAGAACAAAAAGAGAGTTCTTAGTCAAAGCTGTGTCCCAGATGTCACACAGGCACTTTTATTAACATACAGCATAGATGTACATGAACAAAGCTACTCAAAAATAAATTATGAGCATTTATTAAATAATAATGCTCCATAAATAAAAGAAAACTATGTTGTTTTTGTGCATAACAAAGAGCTCACAATTGTGCAGTCAAAATGTAAACTAAAAGACGCTGAGCATAAAAACATAGACAGATTTCACAGCTGCTCTCTTTCCAAGTTCGTGACTGACAGCCTTGAGTTTGAAATCCGCTTCGTAACCGGCACTTAACAGGTGCCATTTATGGCCCTTATACACACACAATACGGTAATATTACGTTGAAGCACAGTAGTATCACTCCGCGAGGCTCCTCGGTAGCCGTAATGCTCCGACAATCTATCAAGCAGTGCAGCTCCGTAGCTTACCAAAGTCGAACTAAAACATTTTTTGACAGATTGCTGAGCGCCGTGTTCCACATAAAATCGGTTCGCGGTCATCAAGCACAACCAGAATTCACACATAAGGCGCGCTGTCAACTTTTGAGAAAATTAAAGGATTTCAGGCCGTGCATGGCGTTAGCGTGGTTAGCTCGTTAGCGTGGTTAGCTCGCTAACACGTTGACGCCGTCCAGCCCCACGCACGGGGCAATGCGCAGTAACTCGTTAACGGAGATTTGCTGTGTTCATCTTGTCGCTGCCTGCAGGTGAAGCGATGGGGGAGGAGGGGGAGTTGTGTTCAGTGAAGGAGGGGCGAGGCCGAGTATAAAGACAAAAGTGGACGAAAGAGAGGCAAACTTGTGGCTCCACAACTACAATTATAACGTAACATAGACTATATCGATATAAAAGATATTGTCACATCTTATATCTCATATAAAAATATATCGATATTTTTAAAAAAAAACTCGATATATCGCTCAGCCCTATTACAGCATACCATGGCTAGACAGGTGTGAGAGGGTGGGGTAGAGGGGGTTTTAAAATGATTGCAGTGGTTAGCACTGTCGCCTCATATGAGAAGGTCTTGGGTTTAAATCTTAACAGTCTGCTGGAGCCTTCCTGTGTGGGTTTCTTTCAGATACCTTCATTTCCTCCCACAGTCAAAAGACGTGCGTGTTTGGCCGTTCTAAATTGGCCAAAGGTGTAAATGTGAGTGCGTTTTAGCCCCGCCGTGGACTGACAACATGTCTGGGCCTCAAGCCTGCCTCACAACCTTCAGCTGGATGAGCAGTTAAGAATTTTTTTTATTTTTTTTGCTTTTATCGAGACTTCAAGCTGTGAATGATTAGGGATGTGATCACTTTGAGGAGCACGTGGAAGCTGTCCGTGTTTGACTGTTTTGAATAAACTGACTGGTTTGCTAAACACGAGACTCCAGTTAGGTTCCTGTTAGGACTTCTGTGTTTTCCATTTTGTTTTTTAATAACTTTCACTCACTGGTTTGGTTTAGGCATTGAAAGCTGCTCGGTTAGCTTTAGGAAAAAATTGTTCAAATGTACCTTATAGCAACAGTAACCGTACGCACTAACTACTTATAATAATGCCATAACACTTTTCTTGAGCACACAACAACAAAGGTACACCTTGTACCTAAATGACTTGACACTTGCCACTAATTAATGGTCTGGAGATAAGAAATGGCTGTCCTGATATAATAATAACATAATAACATAAAACCCTGGTTACCTCAGATGAGCCAACTGGCTAACAGCCAGCTGAGTCTTGTATCCTGTATTTCATGAAACGCGTAAAAGTTTATAATATGGATGCAGCAGATTCTTACATCTAACAGTTTGATATAAAAACAGAAAACATTAAACATAACATCAAGACCAAAAACTGCTATTATAACAGCAAACAATAATAACATTGAAAAAAATATAAATAAAGAAATTAAAATACACAACTCCTTTTTGTCTGGAAAATGACCTACTAAAAGTACCATGCTTGTGGGCCTTGAACTGTGGGATGCAGGTGGGTAGTGAGTGGAACCAGGTGAGAGTGTTTGCTGATGCTTTTCAGTGATCTTTTTATTTAAATAAAATCACACTTTATCACACACTTCTGCAACTGTAAATAAGTGACAAAGCAAACTGATCAAACTTGTGGGCTTTCAGTTTCTGAAGTGTGCCATTAAAAAGCTTGAGAACCGCAGCCTTAAGAGTGTTTATGGTTTCGAGTTGCAGAAAGCATCTAATTTTGAAAGTGTAATGAGGCGTTATGTCAAAATGCCTGTGATGATATCGATCCACCACACCAGCCACCCACACGCACACATTCAGCAGATTAAATGATAGTGAGAAATTTTTGTCACAGTGTTGTTGATAAATGTGGGGGGCTTTTCCGTTTGCTTGTTTTCTTTTTGACAAAGATGGCTGATAATGATACTTTTTTGTTTAATGTGAAGGGGTTTAGGGGACACGTATTTGTGCTGTGAGAATGCATTTACTCTAATGTTTGCTGACCAAATAATTTATTTCTGTTTTATTCAACAGCTTAAGGAACAAAGCTAAGCTACTTAAAATGATGAACTTATTGCCTTTACAATGACAAACTGTGTAAATGTAATTCTGCTTCCCCCAAGTGGCCCAAAAGTGAAGATTTAATTGTTAGCTTTATCTTCACCTCTAAGTAAACAGACATTTTAGGTGCTTCATAATATAAAAATAGTCCACATCCTTCATTATATGTATTTTAACACAATTAGAATTATTATGTATGTTTAAGGAGACTCCATTACTGGATTAAACGATTGCACCGTATTTGTTTGAACGATTGCTCCGTGGTGCGTATACTAAACAGTTTCAAAAACCCTCTTCACTTCACACATCTGCAGTTCTTGACCTGCAGAGCGTTTGCATTGGCGTCCTTCTCAGATAAGCTAGTCGAGAGCATACCCGACCAAGACTTCATGCTGGCTAAGCCTTCTGGTTTCCTGTTGTCTCTCCACAAGTATGAATGAGATGAAATAAATAAATAATCTCTTCTAGACTTTGCCAAATGTTATTAGACAGTTTTTACTGAACGGGTATTTCACAGGGTTTGCTGCACTCAGTAGAATTAGTGTTTTCCAGTGATTGTGGGGTTGTTGTTATTGTTGTTGTTGCTGTTGCTGTTGCTGTTTTGTTTTTGTTTTTTGTTAACATCAAGACAAAAGAGTGTCAGTGCTTGAACAAAAGTGGTCAAAATATGTTGCCATGAAAAAAGTCTGTATATCATTAGGCTCCAGTTTAAACAGCTTTTGCAAAAAGCAAAATATTTCATTCACATGCCTAAAGAAACTCCTATGAACACTGCTGTGGGCAAATTGTTTATGCATGAAATGGACTGGCTGGTAATCTTTCATACGGGAGGAAGGTCACCGGCCCAGGATAAGAGCACTATAAATCGTCCAGTTGGTTGGTATATCATTGCATCTGTATTTGCAAAATACTTTTTTTACATTAGATGCTGAACAAGGAAGTTGTAGTCATATGGTTGGTTCATATCCCCAAAATCTCCTTTAACCTAGAGATGTTCCTTTGACTAAAGATAACAACTTCATTCTGAGCAATGTTGGCCCCTCTGTTTATGTCCACTTCCCTTTTTTTCTTCTTCTTAATAGATTCGATGAATCATGTAAACAATATATATGTTTAGCAAATGCAGAACAGTATGTGTAACCTTACTAGTGCATATACATGTTTCAGTGTTATTTTGACCTATTTGTGCTGTTTTTTTCAGCATGATTAGATTTATCAGTTAGCAAAGAAAAAAAATATGGGTGTTAGATGTTGCTCATATACTGAAAATGTGTAATTTTTGCCAGCTGCTTGGTGGCTAGCTGGGCACGTCTAAATCGACTTTTGTGGATGTAAACGAGAGATTATTGTTGTGACATAAAAATTATATGATGGTTTTATAAGGCATCATAGGTACATAAAGTCTAAAATTAGGTCATTTTAGTCCATTGTTTGGGGGTCACTAAGTAACTTGATGACATTTATGTTTGATAGAGATGCAAAACTTTTGCTTATCCTTTACTTGTCAGCGAGTCTGTTAGTGTTCGCCGGTGGTAAGCGACATAATTTTGTCATCAGATGGTGTGTGCTGGGGGTCCATGGCGACGTCTGTGTGGCTGTCTGTTTTGTCTGTCCAGATTTCTTTGTGTTATGGAATAATTATTGATAGATATTGATTTTGAATGCACGAAAAGCCCAGTTCTGAGCTTTATTTCGAAGCTCAGCGGTTGAGGTCTTTGCACATTTTCACACAAATGTCACCGGAGTCCGATTTTCCCTTTGCTAAAATTCATCATCACCTTTGAGCTAATTACAATCTATAATTTTCAGTAAAAATCAGTATACCAGCCCTACAACAGAGACGTCCGAAAGCTGTGTGTGAAAGATGGTGTGGACGCAGTGAAGAAATGTGACACTTTTAAGAATTGTTCATAAATTACCTAAAAATACAGCTCTGTTATAAACACCGCGGTCTATAATTGGCCAGTGAGTGCAGATTGACAGCATGTTTTTCACACTCTGCCCCTTCCTCTCTGCTTCTGTGTCTCACAGTTGTCTGTATCTGCCCATCGCTTTGCTTTTGTGGGTTTGTGTGTTTGTGTGAGTGTGTGTGATAAGTGAAACTTGAAGCTGCATGTGTATGTGTGTGTGTGTGTGAGTGTGTGTGTCTGCTCTGTTTGGGACCAGTGTGGTTTCTGTATATATGTTGATTTGGTCATTTCAGATGCCCGTGCCTTGTGCCTTAACTAAGACTCACATGTCAAAGAGGAAATGCTGATGTTCCCCTTTTTGTGTGTGTGTGTGTCTCTCTCTCTCTAACAGTTCAGTGTTTTTCGTGGCTGAATATAGAACGGAAACTTCAGCACAAAGGTGCAACTCAAATGGATGGAGTTGTTTACTCTCATTTAGATACTACATGTTCTAAGACATAAATTAAAAAGATATAATTACATCATGTTGTCATCCATCACACCTCTGGGATTCATTGGACACTTAGTTGCAGCCAGAGTGTTGTGTGATTCACAAACACACATTCATGCACACACATACATATTTAGCCTGTAGAAAGCAGTCTTGGAATTTCCTGATAACATTTTACCTACTGCCTCTACTTTTATATCTTTGGACTGTGAAGCACACAAGTAAGAATTTTTTTTTTGAATCTTTACTGAGTTGCTTTGCAGAAACCAGTTAGGTAATATTCTGGAAGCTGGTCATTGAACTCTCCGGTGTTTTATTTGTGGCAGTAATCAGTGTTATCCCTCTCTTTTAATTTTTCCAGATGTTGGCTTTGATGTTACAAACTCAGTCATCAGCATGTGGATGACATGCAGTTTCAACTGAGGGATAAGTTTAAGTAACTACCTCAGAACTATTGTTTCAATGAAGCTATTTAGATGATAGCATTGATTTAAGTTTTAAGTCACATGCAGATAAAGTCAATTTTATCACTGAGGGAAACAGTTGATAGTTATTTTTATGTGTGATGACAAAACATCCAAACCTTTGATTTGAATATAGATGTAGCTCTGTGTTTAAGCACCCACTCTGTATAGATTCACAATTGAACTCTCTTAATAAAAATATACATAGATGTAGAGTCTGTATCTGGGTTTGCATTGTGTAATACCACCTCTAAATCAGCAGACTCCCTGTGCTGTTGCTGATCAAAACAAGGAATGAACCCTTTGTTTAAAATGCCAAACAAAAAAAATCCAAGTGTAATCTCTGAGGTTAAAGTTCACATTACACAGCGATCTAAACAAGTGCAAATATTTCAAAACAAGGCAAAGCATTGTTTATTGTCCAGGAAAGACAAAATGAGACGAGGAGGTAGGAGAATAAACAGGTCCTTTGAGGGCTAGCAGAAAGTACACTTAAATGTAACAGTAAACAGGGAAAGGAATGAGGATGAGGGAAAAAGTCAACAAAAATTCAAAGAAAGTAGCAAAAGAAAAGTAATTGCTATTGTTGGTTCTAAGAAGGAAGGGTAACGATACGAAGAACTATTAACTTAAGATCTTTATAGCGTCTTGCGACAGTGTAGAATGTAAGTATATACAACACTCTCTATGTACTGCTACTCATGATTTATTGTGTTGTATTACCAGTTATTAGTGTATGCTAAGGTTCCTAAATATTATAAACTATTTCTCTTGTAAGAAAGAGAAAGTGTTTTGGTGTTTGTGCAAGTAATCAAGAGTGTTTCCTTTTTTTTTTTCTTTTTTTTTTTAAGTAATTCCAGATGTTGGCTTTAGCCACACTGATAATATTTCAGACCGAGTCATCAGTGTGTGGATGACACATAGTTTCTAGTAGGTAAACCGAGATGAGAATGAATTTTTGCTTTTTTTTGGCAGCTGACATGAAAAAGGTTGTAAAAGAAGGTTCAAATGCATTTTAAGTAATAGTTAATGGTAAGTGAAGAAGTATGGCTTTTGGAGAAGTTTTACACCAAATTCTGACCCTACCATCTGAATGTGGCAGCAGAAAACGAGATGCATCATACCAGAGAATGTTATTCCTATATGGTCTTATTTTGGTGAATTCTGTATAGCACCTAGCATGGTCTTCTGCTGAAAATCTGCTTCAAGGTTCAACGTGTTGGGGAGTCAGAGATGCACTCCTGCATACCTTGTTTGTAATGAGTATTCTCCACTGACCTCTGACATCAACAATTTTCAATTCAGTTTGATTTAAATACCGCCAAATCAAAACAACAGTCGCCTCAAGGCGCTTTATATTGTAAGCTAAAGACTGTACACTAATAGAGAGACCGCCAGCAATAAAACGACCCATTCTGAGCAAGCACTTGGTGTGACAGTGGGAATGAAAAACTCCCTTTTTAACAGGAAGAGATCTCTGGCAGAACAAGGCTCAGGGAGGGGGATGCAAAGATTCTTGTTTGAAATTCCCAGCATATCAGCACACTCAGACCATCTCACACCAACAATGATACCACATTTAAAAGGCACTTAAATCATCTTTCTTACCCTGTTCTGATGCTCCGTTTGAACTTAAGCATGGCTACATGCCTAAATATGTTTACTGATTATTCTGGTCGCATAAATATGCGACTAGAATAATTTCTGCAACCAGAGGAGCTGCCCCCTGGTGGCCATTAGCAAGAAAGCAGGTTTACGGCACTTTTTTGGCAGAAGCCTGTTTCCATCTTTTTATATATAATCTGTTGCACCATTCTTAGATTTTCCCTGAAAGCTGCTTGGAGTTGGTCGCCCAGTTAACTGAAGTTTCACATATTTCTAATGCTTGTTTAATAAAATTGTCTACTTCACATGCATGAAAAGTCTCACTGGGAGAACAAAGAAATATAAAAGGCAGATGTTCCCAGCTGTAACATTGGCACTGCTACACTTTAAAAAAACAAGGGTGTAGAAGGGAGATAAAGCCCAGAATTGGATTTTATTTTTTAAATGATTTGGTCTGACTTTTATTGATCCTAGTAGTACAAGAATAGTAGGGGCCAAGCTTGGCTAAACTCTTGAGAGATCAGAAGTATCTAGGCCAGAGGGAAATCAATGGTTGGAGAAATGTCAACAACGACTTCTTCTCCATCTGGTTCCCCAGTAGTCTATGCTGGCAGGTTGCCACACCTTTTCTGGTCCTCTATAGGTTTCTAAGCATCCAAACATGCTGCGAGGCACACCCTGAAGAACCTGAAACCAGACATGCTGTGGATGGCAGCCATCCAGTTCAAAATATTCAGAAATGCTTGGGTTACTCAGTCAGCTATTTCTTTTTCTTCTCTTTTCTTGTTATTCACTGCTGGTTAAGACATTTCGATATTTGCCCATGACTATTTTTACAGTATGATCTGAAGAATCTGTAAACCTCTAAATATGAGAAGCTTTTCTCATCCCTGAACATTTTCTCAACATGTTAGAAGAGTTAATATCTGGAGTAAGAATAGAGACCTTCATGATCTCCATGAGTCTGTTTGGATAAGAGCTCCCCTCGGGAAATCAATCAGTCACAGTCATTCATTGGCTTGTTTTTAAGGGAGTGTCAGCAGGCAACTGACTTGCTTCTCTTCACTTGACGTCAAGAAAGCAGGAGGGAAAGGAAGGAACTGTATAAGAACCCTTTATCGTGATGTGCTGTGAAGATATAATGCAAACAAGTGACGTTTGGTAACTTATACAATGTGCTTTTACAGTGCCGATGTCCATCCAGCGAGCAATCAGTTCGCAAGTCCGTGCATTGTTTTTTTTAGTCTGAAACAGCAGGTTTTTATCTTAAAATCAGCTGTGAGTAAAACTTGTAGCTTACGTAAACTGGCCTTTAAAGATTGATTATACTGAGCAGACAGATTGGTTGGTGTATAGATTTTCCACATTCTTCACATATCATTCGGTGTACTTTGGACATCAGTCGTGTCAACACAGAAAACAATGTTCCCCTCTCAGTGGCTGTATTGCCCATCTGTCATTTTCGTTGCCAGTTCTGTGTGTTTGCTTATCTTCGTCTGGACGCTTTGCTTGTTTTTCTTTTGCAGCGTTGCCTTGCAGCGATATCCAACGCAGCTCTATTTGTTTGCCCATTATATCTTGTGTGCTTAACTAGATATACTAAGCCAATTTTGGCCGGCTGGTCAGTTGATTTGTCACATGCTCCTGTATTTTGAATGTTTGCTTTTAATTTGACGGAGCAGGCTGTGATGCAAACAAGTGGTCTTTAGCCATCTTATGTAACAGTAACGTTTGAACAGGCAGCGTTTCAAATAAACTGCTCAGAGCTCAAAGACAAAAAAAAGTCGATGGGGAAAAAGAATTTGAGTCAGACATCTGTAATAATGTACAGCCATTTAGATGAAAGAGGCAAAACCCAGCATCGATTTCGGGATCTTCTTTAATTTTGTGTAGGTTTGTGTACAAAAACAAGAAAGCCGGAGTCCCTTTGCTTTCTGCATACAAAAAGGTTTTTAAATATGGACTATATAAATAGACACAGACACAAGAAGAACATAAATACAAGGAGTAGATAAAAGTAAGAACAATACAAGTTACAGAAGTCTTAAAATATTATAGTATTAGCACACTGATAACTTGAGAGTACCTTCTTATACTTTGTCTGCCAGTAAACTCATGTAGGAAGAAATTCTTCAAAGGTACGATCAATTTTATATTAACAAATGACGTGGCTGTACAGGCATTTGAAGTTTTGGTGACTTTTTCTATAATTAATCCTAAAGCTTTGCTTTTTGTAGAATCTGCAAGATCATGCAGAGACACATGCCCGACTTACCTGTCACATATCAGTGTTGTTTTATAAGCCTCAAAACTCAAGCATCAATGCAGTTTTAGTCAAAATTCTGAGAAAACATTCAGTATAATGATTAATTAGGATGGAGCTAAAATGTGGGATTTGAAGGTGGAAAACTACTTTTATAAATTATAAATCATAGATATGAAGGTAGCTCACAGATATGGATCAACAGGGATCAGTTATTTACGTGGTTGAAGAAAAGGAAAAAAAGATCGGATTGTTGTTGAACCAAGAAATTCATCTGTGAAATTCCACACATGTTAATTTGTTTCTGAATGCGGGTGTGCAAAGTTGACCATGTATCCGAGAGGCTCGTCCAAACATGACATCATTCCTCCTACGTCTCAGTAGATTTCCATCATCATCATCATACATGAGTAAAGGACGATAATAAAGAGTGTGTGCCAGATTTTAAAACCCTGCGAGCTTGTTTTCACAAATGAACCAGACACTCATTTTATTGCCAGCAGATCGTAGAAGGTCTGAGAGGTTACACTCCTCTTAACAGGGCTGTGTTTTCTCTGCAGTTTTCTTTGGAGATGTGACAGGTTAGCAGTTACAAACAACACTCTGTATTGTGCAATACAGGCTCGTTGCATCAATGTGGCTATAAGAAGGAAGGGGGAAGAGTGAGAAAAACAAGTCATGAATGTTCCCCTTGTACAAGACGTTATAGAATTTATGTGCTAAGTCTGTGAGAACCTTTTTTAATCTCTTGTGCTGTTTGAAACTGAAAATATCCTAGGTTTAAACTATGTCAGTGTTCGCAAAGATTTCCATTAAAAAAAGTGCTTGTCACTCATACATGGAGCTGTTGTTGACTGGTTTGACAGGTGTTCTTCTTGACTGTCTTTCCCCCATTGCCAGCTTTCCACACCCTCCTGACCAGATACAACCAGCAACTGTGAGGTGTGTGTGTGTGTGGGGGGGGAGGTGGGGTAGCAAGAAATGGAGTGGGGATGTTTATGTGCAAGAAACAAAGTGTGGACTGTATAGGTTTGAGGGAGGGAGGGGGAGGGAGTGTGATTGTCAAAGATAAGTGAATGGTGTGTGTGTGTGTGTGCGCACTTTACTCACACAAGCACACATGCGTGAATTTGAGATTAGCCCCCACCTAATTGTGGGGAAGCACTCAGAGTCTATTAATGCCTGACCTGACCTCCTCTTCATTCACTCCATCCATTGCTCTGAAGACTCGAGGAAAACACGGAGAGGAGGAAAACAACAACTGCCGTTAACAGAAGGCAAGACGGCTGCTGCTGCCGGCTGCTCTGATTGGTTCAGTGGCAAAGGCTTGAGAGGCTGCCTATTGGCTGAGAGCAGACACACCTCTAGATTCTGTTTATTTGCAGCCAGAAAGTAAAGAGGAGGGGAGGAACGGGATGTCGGGGAGGGGTGCGATTGTGAAGGGGTTGGCGGGTGGGTTACAGTTTGTGCAAAAACAGAAGACATTTGGGAGGAGGGGAACTGCATGTACACTCTGGACGACTTCAGCTGGAGCTTGTTCAAAAACTTCTAGGAAACTAGGATGAATGTTTGTGTTCTGTGTGTGTGGTTGTGGGTTTGTGCTGGGCCCCATTAAATCACAACCAGGCTCGCCTAATTTGTATCTCTTCCCAGAAAGTTTACCAAGAACTACTTGTGAGCATTGTTGAGATAGAGGAAAGTCAACATCTTTATCTCTTGTATTATATCAGTATGTTTCTGTGGTCAAGCCTGTACTTGCTTGCAACAAAGGCACCAGTTCTACGTCAACACCAGCTTAGTCACTTGTGTTTTTCACATTTGCCCTAAGGGTGGAACATGCATGTCAGTAATAATCACATGTTGTATACGGTGTTGGAGGGAAGGCACAGAGGATTTTGCTTCATAATTTGAAGCAGTTAGATCCTTTGTTTTCCAATTGCAGACACCAAAGCGGTAGGAGGAGCTTACAGTGTTTGTGTAGCAGTCCAGGTGCACAGATCCTTTCAGGAGGTGAAAGGTCAGTCATTGAGCCAACCATTATTAATAGCTGCCAAGAGAACAGTTTAAAAGAAGTAAATCCTCTTATAATGCGGTTGCTGAACAACTCAGATATAATGTGTGACATGTTGTGAGGCTTCAGTAACTTTCATTTATAGCGGATATATTGAGCATGTCCTTATTTTTGGTCTTATATTTTTTAACACCATTAGTGTGGTGTTTAGCACTGCTGCCTCACAGTAAGAAGGTCTTGGATTCTTTTCAAGCTTGGATGTTCTCCCCATGCAAACTGGATCTGGGTACTCCGGCTTCATCCCACAGTCCAAAAACATGCATGGGGTTAGGTTAATTGACTGGTTAATTGTTGCTTCTAAAATTGTCTGTCGGTGTGAATTTTTGTCTATCTCTATGTGGAATGGATGGCGACCTGTCCATGGTGTACTGTGCCTCTCACCCTGTGACAGCTGGGATAGGCTCCAGCCCCTCCCTGACCCTGAAGCAGAAGAAGATGGATGGATAATAAAACTGATGGATGCTCATATTAAAAATAATAAAATAATATCAGAAAATGTACAGAAGATCCACTCTTGGATTTTAATGATGCCATTGAATATGGATGTCCTTAATACAGTCAGGCGTATAGCTCTGGATGTGAATGCAGCAGCTTGCCCACTTCACATTCAGACCTTCTGTTTGAGATGGGTAGCCAATCAGATAAAAGGTGGCTTAAAGGGAAATGAGCTGAGGTGCAGAGTCACAGCATGAGATAAATGAGTGCTACAAGAATAAGTGCATAGAGTTGGAAATCATCATAATATAATTTAAATATATTTATTTGAAGCTCCAATTTTATCTTGGTTTGATGGATCTCTTTTTAGGGCTATTTTTTTTTTATATCACTGGTTCTGTTTTTTTGGTTCCTCATTTATTATAAACCATAATGTGAAGTAGGTTATATTTTGCTGTTGTTAACTATTTGTTATTAGAATATTTATTATTATTGTGTTTTTTTTGTTTACATTTTTATTTCTAAACATAAATTTATGGGATGTTTCACAAGTCAATAATTGAGGAACCTGGTTTCAAACCTAAATATTTTTAATATTTATACTTTTTTAAATATTTATTTAAAAGAAATGGGGATTGGAACAGTGGGCAAGACCAAAAAACATGAAGATGATTTATACTTCCTTTCTCCGTTTCACATGTTTTTCCATGTTTTATAGTTTTTGTTTTATGTTTTATTAATCAATTGGATTCTTTGTTTTAGTTGTTGCTGACCACATTAAACCAGATTTTATCCCTCTGCAGTAAACAGATACCCCAATGCGTCCAAATCACATGACTGATTTAAGAGCCTTGCTGAGTCTCTGTTTCAACTTGTGTCCAAAAAGTCGAACTTCAAACTCTAAACCAGTTTTTATTCCAAACAGTGCAGTTATGTCGATTTTTTTTTTGACAATTTGATGTATATAATTTGATGTAACCATGCTTACTTTGGGAAGATGTCTTACTGTAAATAACATATTTTATGATGAGATGATTACATTGTTAAATAAGTAAACTAATACATACAGTACAGGCACACCAAGCACACCATTGTTTTTCTTGTGACATTACCAATAAGTTTGATGTGTCACATGGCCCTCTTCCTATTGAAAAACGACTTCTAAATGGCCACCATGGTCACCACCCATCTTGAGGAGTTCGCCCCCTCACATATACTAATGTGCCACAAACAGGACTTTAATATCACCAACCATTCCCGTGTTATTACGGTGTATCCATATAAATGGCCCACCCTGTAGTTTGATATTGCAAAGCATCATTTGCATCACTTAGACCTTAGAAGGGTGCGTGGGGTCTCAACCCATGAGTTAGTATTGCCTAGGTGCACTATCCCCTATTATAGGTTGTCATGGAATATCACTTGATAGCTGGCATTGTGTCTTCTTTGATACATATATAAACTAAAGTTTTACTTTTTGTTTAGCTGAAATAGTCATGGATATTTGGTAGAGAAAGACCACTGCTGTCTTTGGCCTGTCATAAATTACTCTTTCTATCTTGTTGCAGTTAATTAATATCCAGAGAATTTAAAATTGGCTAAAGTCTTCAAATTACTGTTGTATCAAGCGATAAAATATGGCACTTTTTAAGCATACATCATGCTTTGCATGCATTTTTATTTGATAGGCTACTTACTATTTTCTCTTTTCCACTGATTTAGTCAGTGGATTGACTGTTTTGATTGCTAGTTGATTAATTAATCGATAATTTGAGCACAGTAAGTTGAACCATGCACTGCTGGTTTTGATTACTCACTGTAGCTCCTGAGGTCAAAGGTACTGTACATGTTTCTATACAAGTACATCTTGATCGCTCCTTCCAGTCTGGTGTGTTTGTGTCTGTGCACAGTGAGAGTGTGTTTATTAACAGGGCCAGCGAGTTATGCCAGTATGAAAGCTCAGAGCACTGCGGTGACATCCGCTCCTTGTTTACCATCTCCCTGTTTCTGTGTATGTATAAGGAAGAGTATCTGGGTGTTCTGTGAAGTGTTGAGAATGTCTGGGCTAGCCTCTGGAAAAAGTTAGGGTTATTAATGCGTGGGCTGCTGAACTCTCCTGAACATCATGTGACAAACTAGCAGATATGGCACGTGTTATTGCGTGACGTCCTACCACACCCCAATCCTTACATCACCTCTGTGTGTTTTCGCTCTTTAGGCTGATGTATTTCTGTCACCTACTTGTTGATGTTCAAGCAACTTGAACAGACCTCCTTCTGGTCATGTGATGTTTTTAAACTGGTGACCTAAAAGTAAGGAACAAAACGAAAAAGTGTCTATGTTAAGGTTGAGTGTTGGCAGTGCATAATGCTACATTTTTGGGTAGTAGAAGCTACTTGATGACTAAGTGTGTTTATGTGCTCATAACATAAAACTTGCTTGGCTTTGAAAGCAACTTTAGGACACTACAGTTGCACTCTAAGGGATTTAAGGGATTTAGTAAGCTCTAATAATATGTCACCTTGTTGTTTGTAGTGGTGGCTTCCCCTTAGACCACTGTTATGTGTAAGGTGCGTTATTTTCTTCCACTTTGCCAAAGTTGTGTCAGTCAGACCTGATATATTGCATATGAGATAACACTTATAGCAGTAAACACGTGATATGGCTGTGCTGGTGTTTGAATATTCACCTACCTGTCACCCCCTGCAGGAGGCTGCTGAGGAGTGAAAATTACATGTTCAAGCATGTTGAGACATGATCTTGTGTGGCTCGGTGTGTGGCTCCTTTCTGTAGATCTTTTGCTTCTGTGTGTGTGTGTTTGTGTGTGTGCCGGTTATGGAGCAACCAGATGTGTCTATGTAAATCATCCACTGCAGATTTACCACTTTGTGTTTTTCCACATTAAATGTACACATCTTGAGTTTTATGTTAAGTGTGCAAACATACCTGCTTTGTGCACCGGGTTTTCTTCCTTCCTGTGTGCCAGTTCACTCAGAGTTTTATATACATCACAAGTGTTTGTATAGACAAGCAAAGAGCTGTACTCTTGTGATGTATTAGCTATTGCAGCCAAATTGTGTTAAATGTTCAGTTCTTTTGGTCAAACTCTTCCCATATGTGTGTGTGCAGCTGACTGCAGAGGAAAAACAGTTTAAAGCACTGCAGAAGCAACTAACAGTGGTGTAGCTGTGATATGGGGTCCATAACAGCTAGTATATTTGTGCATTGGTGTGTTTCAGGAGATTTGTGTGTTCTGTATGAAGCCTGTGGTCTTTGTACTGGCTTGCTCCCACAGTGCTCGCTGGGTTAAACTATTTTATTTGTCATTGTGGGGTATGTGGTTGTGGCAATGCCACTTATAAAAACAGAGAGGGGTTTGCCGTGCATTAAAGATGCTGGTGGATGTTGTGAGGTCCTGGGTTCGACTGGTTTCTACAAACCAGTTTAGTGCCCTGAGTTTTTTGTTTTTTCTTCCAGTGTTATATGATATAATAGTTCAAAGAGCACACTGAGGGCAAGAGAGGGACACAGAAGTGTGAACAACCCATTTGACAGTTGCATAACAGTAACAGTAGCTCTAAAAGAGGCAAAAGAATGAAGATTAATTAACATGAGGAAGATGAATGCACAAACAGTTGTGAGGGAAAGTTGGTCTCTCACAGGAAGTGAGGCTCTTGGTGTGCTACCCAGCACAGGAAGCAGAAAGAGTGGGTAAAAGGTCACCTGAGCTCATGGGAGGGAGTTTCTTCAAGGTTTTAACAGCTGTGTGTGTGTGTGATATCTACTGTAGCGTACATTAAAATGTTAGACATTAAGCTAAAGCAAGAGCACTTACTTTACAGTTTGCCTACCATGCAGGAACGTTTCAGAATGTAGTTAAACACGCTTGATGCTTTCAAACATGTTGTTTTTTTGCTCGATGGGGGATGTCTAAACAATGTCATTCAAAGTGATTTGGAGATTCCAGCTAAGTTTACTGAACCAGTAACTTGTAGGGAAGGGACTATATTTGAAGGTGAAATGGTATTCTGGAATTGGGTGTATGTTTTTAACACCAACGGTGTGAATCATTCCTGTTACCAATTGGAGATGCTTTCAGCTTGCATTATGGGAAGGCACAGTATGCAGTTTTTTGACTCATGCTGAAATACTCTTTTTAAAAATGTTCTTGTCCATAACTTAAGAACATTTTACACACAGCTAACATAGTTACAACTTTGTAAATGTTACATACACTGCATTTTTATGCAGTGTTATTTAACTTATTTACCACTATTTACCACTCAAAGCACAATTCACATTCAGCCATTTACACACAAACATCTTCAGTGCTTTAGGCTATGGTTACACAGTTACACACACCCAGTTTCGATATCTTGACTTCACATAATTGGAGTAATTAAACTAGTAGACTATACTTTCTTTTAAATAAAAGTGCTCAAAACAACTCCCAAATCTTTTACCTGTTAACCTAAAACATAATTACACATTGACCATGCTCACATATTAGTCACAAAAAAGGACTCTCCACCCCACAGAGATATAGAGAATAAGGAAGAATAGGAAGAAGATTAAAATCACAGTCAGCTCAAGGTATTCTATACTGTAAGATAAAAACCCTATACTCTTTAAGAGAAAACCCCAACAATGAAAGGGCCCCCACCCTCCATGAGCAAGCAGTCTGATCTTTTAGCAGCATAACTAAGGGACATTTAAGAATCACAGCCAAGTTTTACAACAAAGTGTAGGTTTCAGTCTAATCTTAAAAGTGGAGAGAAAACTGGGAGCCTGAGGGCCTGTAAGATCTGCCTCCCATTCTACTTGTAGAAACTCTAGGAACCACAAATAAGCTTGTGGTCTGAGAGAATAGTGCTCTGTTAGGATGATATTGTACTATAATGGGGCCTGATTATTTATGTCCTTTTATGTAAGAGGAAGGATTTTAAATTCAATTCTTCATTTACTGGGAGTCAGTGAGGAAAAGCCAATATGGGAGAAATATGGTCTCACTTTCTAGTAGTCCCCGTCAGTACTCTCGCTGCAGCATTTTGGATCAACTGAAGGCTTTACTGGGAATTTTTGGAACATGTTAATAATTAAGTACAATTGTCTATCCCAGAAATGAGGAATCAATGAACCAGTTTTTCAGCATTATTGCGAGACAGGATGTTTCTAATTATAGAGACAGTGTCCAGATGAAAGAAGGCAGTCCTACATAGCCAGATGAAATGACTCCAAGATTCCTCACAGTGTTATTGAAGGCCAAGGTAATGCCATCCAGAAAAAGTATCTGGTTTTTAGGGCAAAATATCAACCAAATTTCTTTCATGTTTGAAGACTCCTCATTTACCGTAGTTTTCGGGTCATAAGCCGCTACTCTTTTCCCACACTGTGAACACTGCGGCTTATACTGACGTGCGGCTAATGCATTTTTTTTTTCATGCGGCCAAAAACATTTTGCCTGGTAACAGTAGACCAATAAAATTGATAAGTAGTATATATACAGTATATATTTTTACCGGTTGTTAAGAGACGTTGTAATGTTGTTTGTGCACTGTTCCGTAAAAAAACCATAAGCAGCGTAATTTGTGTGTTACCGATACGTACGTATACTTAAAGGTAGCCGTGTTACAGGCGCTGTTCGAGGAAAAGAAGCATTTGCAGTATGTATTTTTGTATGTTACCATAACGTTTATGTTACCATGTTTATGTTACCTTACGGATTAAATTAAACATTAAAAATCCTCACGTGTAATATTTCTGTGTAAATATCTCATATTACAAGTGAAACGCATATGGCTTAAAATCCGGTGCCGTCTGTACAAGTACAAAATTGATTTTCTTTCTGAAATTAGAGCATGCGGCTTTTAATCAGGTGCGCTCTGTAGTCTGGGAATTACGGTACATGTACAGACTTGAACTATTGGATATGATTCAAACCACTGAGGTGGATTTCTTTAATACTGACACTATATTCTAATCTCTGTAGTGAAATGTTATGATCATTGGTATCAAATGCTGCACTGAGGTCTAACAGGACAAGCACAGTGATGAGTCTACTATGAGAGGTTATTCATCACTTTCACTAGTGCTGTTTCAGTGCTGAGATGATTTCTGAAACCCAATTGAAACTATTCTAATACAGTCATCACACAAACATATCATTAAGTACACTAAAAAAATTGCTTCCTTCTTTATGTTCTTCAATGTTGTGTGCCAACACAAAGCAGAACAGCGACGGGACATTACACATTTAAGTCTTTTAGACATGCCTGCAATTTAATTGAATTGTGTCATGAACTTCATAGAAAGATATAACTGTGTATCATCTGCATAGAAATGAAAATAGGTGCAGTTTTCTTCTAATATTTGTGTTACATTTATGCAAATTCACCCTCATAGTTTGGTATATTTTTGGACAGTTTGGACACTTTTTCTTTTCTTTTCTTTTCTTTCTTTTTTTCCCCCCACACTTTCAGAGGCTCAAGCATGCACTGTTGGGCTGAGATCCTGTGAGAGACTTGGCCATTGAACAATATCCCATTTCCTTGCCTTGAGAAGGTCTTGGGTTGCTTTTTCTGTTTGCTTCGGGCCATTATCCATTTGCACTGTGAAGCACTGTCTGTTCAGTTTTGCAGCATTTGGCTGAACCTGAGCTGACAGTATAGCTGTCAGTTCTATACTGCTGTGTACATTTCAGTTGATTCTGCTTTTCCTATCAGTGATCACATCATCAATAAACACTACTGACCCAGTTCCACAGGTGTCCATATGTGCATGTGACATAAGATCACCTCCACCACGTTTGACAGCTGATGTGGTATACTTCAGGTTGTGAGCTGGTTATTTTATTTTTCTTTTTAAATTATAAAAATGGTGTTATTGTCCAAATACTTATGGACCTAAATACGTTGCCTCCTTTCACACACCAATCTTAGGTTCTCACTGTGTTACTTTCAGTCAATCTATTTTCACAGGGAGCTCTTCCTTTTGCCCATGCTTATTCTTTTTTCTTTTTCCCTTTCTTTCCCATATACACACAGACACAGTTTTTAGAACCACACACGCTTGCTGGCTGCGAATAGTTCTGGCTTGTTATTGCAGGCAGCTGGTTGAGGGTTTTCCTGTCCAAACAGCCAAACGCTGAGGTGGCAGAGCTGTGAGGGACAGTGGGAGAGAGAATAGGCTGAGTGGGGTGACGACCAGATAATCCTCGGGCTGGACGGGGTGGTGGGGTGGAGCAGGAAATACAGGCCATGGGAGATGGCAGAGATCCAAAGAGTTCTTCCTTGCTCGGCCCAAATGGCCAATATGGCTGGATATACAGTTTCACGTGTATACATGAGTTTGGATCTTCAGAAGGGAGAGCTGCACGAGGACATATGCTTGATTTAAGCATTGAGCTAATCAAGTCTATTCAAACTCATACAACTCTGGACAGATCTGGACAAATTTAGACTCAGTTAAAGGAAGTTGTTAAGTTATTCTGTCCTGTGATTCAAGATTGCATAAAGTATTTATAAAACTCGCTAAGCTGTAGCATGACACACCATAATTAAAGCTACCACTAATGTCAAAACATTTAGTCCTGCCCCAGGTGATATTAGAGGATGAGTCATGCTCCAGTGTAAAACAAGCACAAGAAGGAAAGCATTTCTGTAGTTTTATGCCTTTTGAATACAAAGTGCTAATGAAGTAGATGCTAAACAGTGGAGCTGAAACAAGTATTAGATTACTGATTAATTCTGTCAAACAACAACTCAATTAATTATTTTCATAAGGGAGTATCTCAGCTGAGAGGACGTTATACTTTTCCTACTCTGATAAAATTGTAAACAGAATATCTTGAGCTTAACCCTCTAACGCCAAGTTTATCACATTTTCCTGAAAACTCTGATGTCGTAAATGACACACATGCAGTGCTTTCATGAGCAAAAACATTGCGCCAAAAATGCCAGTTGTAAGAAAAATGGTTCAATTTAAAACCTATTCATGCAAAATTATATTTTCTATCAGTTATTTGATGGTTCAGGCTTTGCAGGGTTAAGGTTGTTCTCCTGTTGCATGTTGTATAACAGCATCACCTTGGCAGACATTTTTTCAACACAGGCTTGCAGTTTGTATGCCAACATATTAATCTGCTAATCCAAAGAAAGTTCCAGCTTTTTTGTAGTAGCTTAAATTCCTTCGAGGCATTTTATGTAGAAGAAACAAAACAGACAGGCTTTGATTATTTTAGATTTTATGGTATCATAAATTCTTTAGAAGGCAGTTGGAATGGTAGTTGGATGTAAATCATACCTCAAGGGGGAACTTGGTTTTTACAAAATGTGTCCTGTGATCGTTTCTGTTATTTGTAAAATTTTGGCATTAAGACTGCAACTGTAAAAGTGACTGGCTGCCTTGTAATAGCACAAGTTTAGAGCATTTCTGTGCTTTCGATCACGTTGTCACAAAGCAGTTGTAAGCTCAAAGTCGTTCACACAAGGCGGAGATAAAAACTTTCAGTGCTTTGAACATCTTGAGGGTACTGACAAATACCAAACTAGTGCTTCCTTCTTGATATTGAAATACAACCAGTATACCTTTTATTTATTTAGTCTACAGCGACAAATGACTAAAACTGCTAAAGAGAAAAAAAACTTCTTGTCATGCGGGTCTCTCAGTCTAATCCAAGTGTTTTCTTGGTAGCAGTACAGCTGGTGCATTTGCAGAACAGTCAAACTGGAGACACAAGTTTGTAAGTAGGTTCATTATAGGTATTTCTGGAATAAGTAATCATGATTCTCAGATGGTGCAGAACTTGTGGGAAATTGAACAAAAAATATACATAAAAAATATGTTTAAAAAAACTGCTATTGTGTGCCTCTTAAAATGTTGGGCTTCCTCTACATTAGTTCTAATTAGTACTCCAGTGATGTGTTTTTCTCATCAGTGACACCTTTCAGCTTATTGAAGTCTTAAGAGTTACATGCTAATATAATAAATTGAAGCCACTGTTTGTGTGCGCTTAACTTACTTAAAAACATATGTTTCTGATCTTTGCTTGGATTAAAAAAAAGAACTTCACTTCACTCATGCATTTGATTTTACTTTATTTATTTTAAAACATTCTTTCCAGGCACTAGAGAGTTAACCTATGGCACAGTGGTAACAAGCAACTTTATTTGTTTAGCACACATTACAGCGAGCGGATAGGGTGTCTTGGAAACCTAAATATTCGCAGGAGACACCATAAGCTGTATTACCAGAGTAAATGACCTAAAGTGAAACCCACTGAGGGTCATGTGACCCCCTCCTGCCTCTCCTTAATGCCCCTCAGTATTATGTAACCTGCACTCCTGTGTGACACTCTGCTCTGGCCTCGACCGATACGTCCTCCAGTTTATGTTTCCTCTTGACACGCACGCACGCACGCACACACACACACACACACACACACACACACACACACACACACACACACACACACACACACACACACACACACACACACACACACACATTTGATTTGGGTTTGGGGTTGTAAAACATACACAAGCATGGTGCAGCATCCTGAGTCATAAAAACAAACTGGATACTAATCTGATGGAGCCAAGAAACATGGAAAAAGGAAGAGAGAAGGATCAGAAACAAAACAAATAGTAGAGCTGCCCAGCAGAAGCACTGAGCAGTGTGACCTATTCCTGCTCAGCCTTTATGTAAATTTGTTTCATTGTTGCAGATTCATCCTTATGAGTGTCCATGGTCTATGTAAGGAAGGGAAAAGTTACTTTGATGACTGAGATACAAAACTAAAATACAAACAGTGCAGATTTTGAAGTGCTGAATAGACATGTGTGGGAGTAAGAAAGGTTGGATTGGGAGTAGTTTCCTTGGCAGATGGCCCACGCAGTCGCTTTGGACATGGCCCCTAAATGTGGCTAATATATTGGTATCAATATTAGCCACATTGATACCAACCCTTTCTCTTTCACACACATCCATTTTACAGACCTTCACCTCTTGGTAGCACGTGCCTTTTTTGTCTTCTTTGCTGTTAAAGTGGTTTTCAAATACGAATTTAAATCAATAACAGAAACTGTAAACTAGGTCAAGAAGCACCACTGCTTATGACACATCAATGAGGAGTTAAACAGTAAACAGGTCTTATTAATGCTCTCTTTGTTCGGAGAAAAACATTGAAAACCCAGCTAAATGAATAGGCTTTTATTTTTTTTTATGTCTTCTTATCAAACAGGCTAAAATCAACTCTAAAACCAATGAAAACTAAACATTTTCAAACAATGAATGAATCTTAAGTGGGCAAATCTATCCTGGAAACTAATCAAAGCTAAGCTGAATTCAAAAATAAACGACTAAATAAATGAAATAGAAATGAAATCCCGTTAGAAAATACAAAAGTATAATAAGTCTGCTCCGCGGGGGACATCATGTTCTTTTGAAACTGCAGTAAGACGACAGCAGAGTGTTGTGAATATTGTATGCAGCCATTGGTGGTAGGTCTATTAGCATGCATGCGAGAAACGGCACCCCCTGAGACCCCCATGCAACCTGTGTGTGTGTGTGCATGTGTGTGTCCTTGTGTTTTCTGTCAACATGTATTGTAAGCCTGTAGGCCATTGTTGAGAACACATTTCAGCAGTGCGCGTTGTTTGTCTCTTAAGTGTGAGTTACAAAACACAAGGGCTTGAGTAAATCCCGTTTTACTAAATGCACTTGAATACACTGATATACTATAGTTGCACAGCTGTTCTCACAGTGACTAATATGTAAAAGCTGAGAATATGTCAGCTTGACTTAATTATACTAAACTGTCTTTGCTGTCAACCAGCAGTAACAAGTTGCCATTTAAACAGACATGAATAGACTGCTGTGCACATCTGCAGTTTATGTGCCTATTTTACATTTTATATAAATCAGTGGGTTATTGTTATCATTTTTGCTTTTTTAAATTTGGTAACATATGGCCCATTTGTATAAAAAAACCCATCTGTTTTGTGACATCAATTTTGAGAGAAATACTAAAAAAAACAAACGTGTTGAGACAAGTCTTTTTGGGGAAAGTTTCCATGTGATAGCATCAGCTTAGGCATTATGATCCTCTTCCTTTATTCCTCTAAAGAGAAAATACTTACATTAAGGCAGAATAAGAGTCTCTTTGTGAAGCTGGCCTATTGGTCTCAGCACTCACAAACTTTATTTATTTGTTCTACCTTTAACCAGGAAGTCCTATTGAGATCAAATCACTTTTTACAAGGAAGATGGGGCCAAGGTAGCAGCCATATCAGACTCTGGGAAACAGTCGGGGTGTTTTTTTTCTTCTTTTCCCTTTTTTTAAATTTATATCATCAGATGATCCTTATATCATCTAACAGATGATTTGGTACTATTCAGCTTCTCCAATTTAGATGTCTTGATTTAAGTTGATTTAGTCTGTGATTCATAACAAACAGAGGCCTTTAGTGGAACTGGACTAACTGAGGTCTGATTTTAGCTTTTTGTGGAGAATCTTTATAGAGCTGACGATGTAAGCTACATAAGCAGAGAAACAAATGAAATGAAAATCCCTCCTAGTTACGCACTTTTAGTTGTGATCAGTTTTTCCACCTCTTTATATTTATATTAAATCACTGGCAATCACTGGCAAGTAAATTTTTGACATTTATGAGTCAATATATTGATGCAATAAGTTTTTCCTTATATTGAGACAATGATTGTTATTCTCTTACTGATGAATCCAAAAACAGAGGAACTGATGGTACTGAACAGGCCAATAATAACACGAGCTGCGTCGACCTGACACAGTAGTTACACTGTAGGATAGGTCACATGGTTTCAGAGTTGTTTGCAATTATGATGTAGACAAAGCTTAGATTTCCCACTGAAGCATAAATCGTCAGCAATCGCACAGGCCTAGAGACCAGTTAGCAACCATTTGGCAACCACAGAGAAAAATATATTGGTTGTGTGGTAGCTGGAGGTTGTTGGCAGTTGCTGCGAAATCAAAAGCCAAAGCCCCATTCAAACAGGCCTAGAGACCTCTCGGTGACCCCTGGGCAACCTCCAGATATATTCCTGGACTAGTTGGTGACTGGTTTCTGAAGGTTTGCAGTCACTGCAGTCATTCATGACAACTTGGAGAATAAAATGGCGAGTGTTTGCAGACAAATCAGTGTCTTCAGGTGGCCGTGGCAATCTGTTTGCAACCAAAGCAATCACGATTCCTCTGCTAGTCGGGTCACTAACTACTCTCTAGCCTTGTGTGACTGAGGCCTAAATTATTCTTACACCCACAATAATCAGAGTTGAATAAACACTCTCTAAATCTGGTTGAAGCTCTTCACCTACTTTTCTTTGGTACAGTAGCCGTTGTCTCTCTCAGTTCTTACAGTAGATCTGCTTACAGTATTCCCAGATTTAGCAAGTTAAAAATCTTTGTATAACAAAAACATTCTTAAATTTTGTGCCTTGGTCAGTGTTCAAGCTGGAGCCATAACTCTCTGAGTGTGTGTGTCCTGTCAGAGTCCTCTTTCCTGGCTGCTTCCTGTTCATATCCAGGGGTGTGCTCCACTTCCTTCCTGCGCTGCCACAATCTTTGGTCAGGCTTCCTTCATGGCTTCCAGCTTCATGAAATCTACTGTATCTGTCTGCTGCTGTGTGTGGCTGTGCACATGTGCACATGCTGGCGTAGAGGTTGCGCATGGGAAATGGCACACAGGGCTTCTTTGGTGTGTTTTGATGTGATATTTGCTCTGTGAGCACAAATACTGCCTGCACCTCTGAGGTCAGAAGTAGATAAGAGAAGACATGGAGTAATTTTCCCACACGGTGATGTCAGCGCTTGTGAAAATCCCATCAAACCCAAACTGTCTCTGCTCACTTTTAATTTTTTTTTGTCTTTTCTCTTGCTTTTCCATTTCATCATTTCAGCAGGGCTACCTAAGCAGAAGTTGGTCTACGTCATTGATAACTGCCTAGAGGGCACGTGGTCTCCGTTGCTGGCTCAAACTCACAGAAACACAGACCATAAACAAACCAGAAAAAAAAATCTTGGCTCCAGTTTCTGTGGTTAGCACTTCTCTATCGTTGATGAAATGTTAATTTTCTTGCAACATAGTGGAACGTCTCTGCTTCCACTCTGGGTTCTGTTGTTTTGACCCTTGAAAACCTTATTATTGTCTGCTTATTCCACCACTACAGCTACAGCAATCAAAGCTTTTTTTTTTGTTGTTGTTTTGTAATCTGGATAAAGCCGTGTAAGTTGGACACAACCTAGTAATGGGATAAAGCATATTATTTAAAGAGGTTGAGGCTCTAATTACAACATTGATTATATTAACTACCACATTCCAAGAGCTGTACTGAAAATTGGAAAAAACAATCGGGACGATGGCTCCATACACAGAGGATTGTTTTCTGCATTTTTCTTTGAATATTAGCACACAGTAACCAACCTCTGCCAATGCTAATATGTCTGGAATAAGCCAATGTAAATATCAATGTTTATACTGAAAATATTAGCCAGTCCATATAATATTTGGCCTGTTTTCCCCCCCAGTGTTCTTTGGTTTCTCATGTAGTCTTACATTAGTGAATATTAACAGTATGACCTACACATAATGGTTGTTTAGCAGGATTTTCTTTTTTTTATTGTATAGCTGTATTTGTGTTTATGCTGCTCTGTGTTACTTGTTCCCTCATGTTTGTGTCTTTATTTTGTGTGAAATGTTTCTGAGTCTTACCCTCCTCCTGCTGGTTAACTGGGGCTTCTCTATGTGAAGTTTGCATGCTCTCCTTGAGAATTTGCAGGTTTTTCTCTGTCTGCTCCCGTTTCCTCCCCCTAACCAATGACATAGGTAAGGTATAGATTAAATCATTTTTTCTAAATTGGCTATATATCCTTTTTTATGTAAAGCCCATTGAATTGCATGTACATTTGTACTGTTTGCTTCATTCATCGTCCACTTTGTAAGGTAAAAAATTCAAGAATAACTCGAACAGCCAAATGAGCTACAGCAGCAGAAGACCATACTGGGTGCCACTGCTGTCAGAAAACTGAGTATACAATTAGCACAGACTCATCAAAACTGGGCAACAGTTCGGAATAACGTTGTCTGGTTCGATAGGTCTTGATTTCTTAGATTTAGAATAATCTTCTGAGGTCTTGATGACTGTCAATATTCGCTGTACTTCTAGCTCTGTTTTAGTGTTCATACACTCTAGAAATATATGTTTCTTCTGCCTTTAAATTCTTGTAAAAGTTATTGACACAATGAGAAGGAAACAAAGCTTCTCCCCTGACCTGTGTACGCCAATCTATGTGCATGCTTGAAGTTTAAGGTGGACTCTGACAGTGAGGTGTAGTCTGTTGATAAACATGTTCAGACTCTGGTTAGTGTCACTGTATCTTGACTCTGAAGCTTCTCTATCTTGTGACAGTCTGGGGTCATGTGACTGTTTCCCTGCGTGTTACTGTCATATTGGAAACTAAAAGGGCGTCTGAAAGGACAACCTGTCTCCCATCGCACTTCAGAGTCTAGCCCAGAGCTCTTGAGCCACTTTGGGAAATCAAATCACAGACAGATAGCCAGTAAATTTAGGGCATGACTGATGTCCCACATGCCAGAGCGGAGCAAGCAGTGAGTTTCTTTTAAGGCTTGCAGTTCAAGTTCATTATTTGTGTTAAAATGGAAAACCCAGTGATTTAAAAACCAGACTCGGGCAAAACAAAACAGGAAGAATTCAGGAGCATTTCTAAAAGCAGATGCCGTGAAAGCAGCCAGACAAAAACAGAAATGCAAATGTCACGTGTTGCTGTCAGATGCAGACAAACTCTCTCCTTTTGGCTACTGGTGTAGATATTTTTAATACTTATGTGTTTTTAAAAACACCCTTTCCATATGTCAGACTATCCACTGTGTGTCTGTGACTGGCATTGTCTAGACAGATTAAGAGATGATGGGCTCATACGCCAGACGCCCTAACTCAGTATCAAGCGCTGAAGTGCTGCTAAACACTCCTAATCAAACACCTCATTCACTCCTCACAGTCCAAACTTTGGCCTAAAATATCACACCCATTGCCTGTCCCTCTCACTTTTCCTTAAACAAAACAACCCAGCTTCATGGCAAACCCTCTCCTACACAACCACAAAACACCAAACTATCCCACAAAGAAAGGCATCTGTTTCCTGAGAGAAAAGCACTTTTCAAGAAACCACTGTTTTGTTTTTTGTCTTTCAGAGAAAACCATGTGGAAAACATATTTTCCTCCCCCTTCCACAATTGTTTGCATACTGTTTAACCATCTCAGCTGTAGGAGTGTCAGTGTGGTGAGATGCCTGGCTGTCACAGAGGGGGGTTGCATGTGTAAGTAGGACGGTTTGATAAGGAAAAGTAGCAATTTCTGGGTCCAAACCACAGATATGATGCAGAAAACAAATGGTGCAAACAGCCTTTGAACTGAACAAAAAAACAACAAAAGCAAACCCCAAAATCAAAAACAAAGACTGGGAGTGCATTGACCTCATTCACATTCAGATGGAGAAGAAGTCACTGTTTTGGAAGTGCCTCCTCTGCAAAATCTGGGGACTTGAGGGTCAGCTATGACAGAGTTGTTTTAGCCGTGCGGAGCTGTATAGAGGGGGGCCCTGTTTTCCATACGTGCTGTTCATTCTCACAGTGTTTCTCTGCAGGCTTGTTGTCGGTATGTGGAACAGCCGTGAAGGTTCTTGGCTCTGGGCTCTCAGGTTTTCTTTTTCTCTTTTTTTGTTTTGGCAGAGCTGATGAGTTTGCTGGGGTTTGAGTCGTAGCATCTGTTGCTTTGAGGGGGCCTGCTATTTATCAAACTGAAGCTCTGTCTGCTGGGAGCATAAAGGGAAAAGAAACATGGCTTACTATATAGGTTAACCCCTTCCCTCCCTCTATCGCTCTCTTTTTCCTAAAATCTGGAGACCTGTTTTTCAGCCATGTCTCTGATAAAGATGTGCAGGGAATTTTTAAGACCGACATTACCTACAGCACTTTCTACACCTCCTTCTTGTGGCATTGTTAAATGTATGAAAATCAACTTTTTGTGTGAGTATTTGGCACTTGGAGTTGTTTTTCAGAACCCTGCTCACATAGCTGAGTGCAGACATACAGATTAGCCCCCGGATTTCCAAAAATCCACCAGCATGTTCTTAGAAAGATCGTATTTTGGGAGGAAAAAAACTTGGAAGCTTGGTTTTGTCCCAGGCACCTTGAAGTAATCAGTGTACTTGTTTTTCTTCTTCTTCTTCTTCTTTTTTTTGAGGTACATTAAAAAGACCAGCAGCACACTGTACTGTTAGACAAGTCTTGCTACACGCCTACTGTGTCAGCTTTTTCACAATTTGACTGTGTTTATTTACATACTAGAAACACAGGTATGATCCAAGCTGCTTCTCAGCCAGGTGACTAATGCAACAACACCACATCCTCAATTGTGAGATGATGTTAGACAACATTCCTCGTAACTGTCCCTTTTTAACTGACAAAACACCTTTAAGTAGGCATCGCTTGGAGGCTGTGATAAAAGGAAACACTGTAACAAATTAAGAGTATGAGTGAGTGGCAGGTGGATGACAGCAGAAAAGTTGAAAAACAAGGTGGCATGTCACTCAGGTAAACATAAATGTGCAACATTTTCTTCAAATTTAACTACCTGCTTAAATAATGACTGGTCAGTTTTCTTTGCCTCTCATCCACTTCCTCCTTTGTCCTCATTAGTACAAAAACAAAAGTGTCAAAATCTCTCTGAATTTGTAAGGTTTAGTTATGACTTATGAAACTGCCTTAGTTAAAACTAGGCTCAGTCACTAGAATCATAATAGTATAGGTATCAGTGCATTTAATTTATTTCTGCTGCCAAAAACCGATTGAAAGTAGCAGTAACAACCAGCTCTCTACCTTCATCCACAGTGCGATTACATAGGTCATCTGGTGGCAACCTGTCTCCAAACAATCGCACACTGACTGAGATTACTCTCAGAGAGATTAGTGAAGGTCTGCAAATAATTGCCATCTAATTTATGACTAGAGACAGATTGCCAACACGTTGCAGGAAATCTAAGTCGTATTTGCCAACTTGACCCAAATAAATCACACGCTGATTGCAGATTGACTCTGCCTTATTGTTGTTTTATCGTCATCTTGACCCACCAAAATCGCTTTGAAGACAGCAACTGGCTGTGAGTGATTATAGGCCCAGTCTTTGCAATGAGATGGTAAATTTACAGGGTTGGATCTGAGTCTCCAACCACTGTTTTCCCTAGTGTCACATTAGCATAACCTTAGCTTTCTTACTACTTGCAAAAATACAACCTGAGAAATGCTAACTAGTTATTTTCCTTCGACCTCTCTCCTGCTCTGTTGTCTGCTCTAACTCTGCCCTCTGTCATGCCTTCCTTGTGATGTAACTCTTAAAAAACATGTTTTCTTGTTTCGCATTGGCGGTTCACTCTACTGGGCACACAAAGGCTCATTCATTCCAAGTTGTTTGCTTTTTACATCTTTTTAGCCCAGGAGCACAAATTGCTCTCATGTCTATCCTGAATCAGCTATCCCGTCAGCCAATCGGTCCTTTATTTATGCAATTCTTGTTTTGGGTTTAGCCTCCTTGAAGCGTGCCTTCTGACACGCTTCGGAAAGTAGAAAAAAATGCTGGTATATTGTTGTTGTTGTTGTTGTTTCTTTTCTTTCATTAACACTGGCTGAGATGAGAAAAGAATCTAAAAACTATAAGCACCTCTCTGTAATCTGTCTCTCTCCCACGCAGACATACAGCTGTGCACATATCCAACACATGCTCTCCAATCAAAACTTTCACACTGAGAGACAGCAACTGGTCAACAGGATATAAAACCTTACTTTTTTCTTTTTTTTTCCCTCTTGTTCTTTATTTCAGAAGTGACCTTTCCCCTACTTTGCTTTTTCTGCACCCAAGCTCAGTCGCAGCATCTCGCTTTAGCATTTCTGCTGTATTTGTGGTTTTACCCAAGTTTGTCTCATTAACGTTTTCAAACAGTGTCATTTATTTTAACCCACTACTGTAAGCTGTACCTTCTGTCAGGTGACCTGTGTGTTTCACTTTTTAGATTTAGATAAACTGTTTCTGTGTTGTAACTCTGCACCGATTTGTGCACATCATTATCGAAGTCCAGCTCATTTGCTTTATGCATTATGGCTGAGTCATTGCCGTGTATTTGATGAAAGGTTCACACTGTGACGGAGATCACTCTGCTTAGCCTCACCCCTCACCCTTCCTCTCCCTCCTGATTGGTGTTAGTGGAAGGGAAGATGACCATCTGCTGCCCCAGTTGCCCAGTGACTGGACAACAGCCCTCCCTTATGGCACAGTTCCACTGTCCATTGTCTGCTTGAGACAAGCGAGAGATAGTGTGTGTGTGTGTTCCATTTTTATGTGTGTGTGGCTTAATCTGTCCGTGTATATTTGTATGTCCTCCTCGAAGAGAGCAAAGTATTGTGTGAAGCTTTCCTGTGGGAGTCCCATACAGAACGCACCCTCACCCAGCAGGACGGTCTTCGGTGCGGTGTGCGCGAACTCGACCTTACAGGCGGGTTAGTGCAGGGTCAGATTCATAGGCTGCAGGCCAAAACTTTGCTCTGGTGTATAAAGAGAATGGATTTCCTCTCGAGACATGTGTCCATGATCACTCACACACACACACACACACACACACACACACACACAAATAGAGGATCCTGTTGCACTCGCCTAGAAGGGAAATCTGTAGCATTGTCTTAATAGATGGTGGCTTGCACCTGATGCTCGTTGCTGCAACCCTTTAAGTACGCTTATTCACTTTCTTCCTGAGAGCTAATAGTGAAGATTGGCACAACACACAACTGGATTGTTTTCCTTTACTAGCTGTCTTGATCAGCTAAACAGCTCTGAACTCTTGCTCCAAAATTAAAATTGACCACCAATTATTAGTTCCTCATTTCACTCATATAAACTGTTATAATGATGCTTGCTGTTCTTAAATACTAAATACTCAAACAATGAAACTAATGTATGGTCAAAGGCCACTTTGTTAGGTATACCTGTTCAACTACAGCTGAGTATGAAGGTCAAGTTCAAGTATGCTGGGATTTTTCATTTTTTATTCACGAGTAATTGGAAAGTAGAGTGCAAATTGGACCAGCAAATTGGGACAGTGTCAGCAGTAAAGCGGGTGTTTTATACACTGTTGAGATGAAGAGGGGGCTGAACTGCAAGCCAAAGCTGTACCTGTATTCTAACTTTCACCTGTGGTCAAGACATCTGGGCAGTGACCAAAAGAGTAAGGTCACAAATACAAGAGCTCAGATGAGTTTCCTACAAAGGGTGGCTGAGGAACATGAGGAGCTCAGATATCCAGAGAGAGCTGAGAGTAGAGCTAATACACATTTACGTTGAAGGGAGCCACTTGAGGTGGTTTGAGAATCTGATAAGCGTGCATCCTGGGTGGCTCCCTTTGGAAGCTCACGCCTAAAAGGGAATGACCGACAGTATAGACCCAGAACCTCTGAAGAAATTGTATATCTTATCTGGCCTGGGAGAAGGAATATGTGCCTTAGCCCACCACAACACAACTTTAATTAAGTGTAAGATATTGGATGGACCAATTCTGCTCCCTAATGGGATATCAGCCAATCACATGGGAGCAACTCGGAGTTCATTTAAGCATATAGACATAGCCTGTTGATATTCTAACAGAGCATCAAAAGTAGGAAGAAATGTGATTTAAGTGACTATAAACTCAAGGTGGTTGTTGAGTTTATAGTCACTTGGGGATTGATGGCACTGACTTGGAATGACACATGCTGATTTACTTGGATTTTCCCCCACAACCATCTCTAGGGTTTACAGAGAGAAAATATCCAGTGAGCGGCAGTTCTCTGAGAGAAAATATTTTGTTGATGCCAGAGGTCAGAGGAGAACAACCGGAATTCTTGTAAGGCCAGGAAGGCAACAGTAACACAATCACCAATTAACAGCACAGGTATGCAGAAGAGCATTTCTGATTACACAACACTTTGACGATGGCTCAGGTTATTAAGTTTTTTTGTTTTTAAATGTTAGTTGCATCTTTGTCTCTAAGTAGTCTGTGCTGCAGTGCATTTCTCAGGAATAAATATAAACAAAAACAGAAAAAAGCTGACACACTTTTGAGGGAATAGTTCATGTTAGTACACTTATTTGGTTAATTTCTTTCACTAAATGTCTCCTGGTTGTAGTGAAAAAGAGTAACAGATATGAGTAGAGTAAGATCAATCTTCCCAGGTACCCTTTGGCATGAAAACAAATAAGCACACATAACACTGAATAATGCCTTTAAAGCACAACTTGCGTATTTAAGTGCACCTATGCTTGATTAAACACAGAGTAATAAAAGCTTTTTTGTCACTATGACAGTGATTTAAAACAGACTTATCTTTGTTTACAGTAGAAGCCACAGAATATGAATCTAATCTATGCCTGCTTAATGACCGTCTTTGCTCATGAGCCCATCTCAGTCCATGCTGATGTAACGCAGCATTTGGAGCCTCGGTAGGACGCAGACAGACGGCGCCCCAGGTGAGCCCATGCCGCAAAGATGAGAGTAGCTCATCAGGTTAACACGCTGCTTGTGTTTTCTTACAACAACTCCAAACCAAAATTGCAGTGGCTAACCACACATGTCATTCCCAAGATGACAGAAATGTAGTTGTTTCTTTGATAATGAAACCCAATCTGTTGTGTAAAGGGAGGAAAGAATACACATCTTTCTCTTAGTCACCTCGGGCAGTTAACATAGTGTGTTTTTCGTTTGTTTGAGTTTGAAATCGAGACCGAGAGTCTGTTTTTAACTTTTCAGATCACACGTTTTTCTCAGGCTGTATTTAGTCAGTGTGATTTGACAGCGTTAGTGTTGTTATTCTTCTCACCCTGTTTCCATTTTTGTCACATCTCTTTTTTTCTCTCCTTCCTGTTGCACAAGCTGCATCTCTCGTCTATGCACAAACAGGTAATGGAGTGACTGAACTGAGCTCAGTTACTCATTATCCCTCCCATTCACTCCTGTCAGTAATCTGCCTGCTCTTCCGCTGCTCCCCTTGGAAATCCGAGAGCCCTCATGATACTGAACTTTTCCTCCCAGACATTTATTGAGAAAAACAAGCCTGGGGAGATTACTTTTTTTCTGCTTAGCTGAACACATTCAGCTACAGTTCAGTCAGTGGGTCTTAAAGCTCCAACCACATACCAGACATTAGTTTGTGAGTGACAAAATTTATGAGCGACCGTTGAGCAATGCCAAATGCCTGTGTGGCTCAAAATGCTGTTAAGCTCTACTTATTCATTTTTATTACATTTTAACCCTGAATTTAGCCTTTATTGCATAATGAGACACTGTATATTAGATCACAAAAAAAGAAGGAGCAGGAAGCAAGAATAGAAGCTGACAAATACTCCTGAGCATAGCAAGGAGATCTTGCGGATTGGGAATGAGCCATGCTACTCCGGGTTTTTTAGGAGTGTGTGTGTGCTGTGTGATTGTGTGGGGAAACCTGATAGAAATCTGATTTGGCAGAGCTATTATCCCCTTTAGACTTCCAACAGTAGGCTTACA